>NW_024070297.1:17343-24000 GCF_014754425.2 Oryx dammah
AAGGAAGGAAAGAAGAAAGGAAGGAAAGAAGAAAGGAAGGAAAGAAGGACGGAAATTATGACATATGTCAAAAACAAAACAGGAAGTTAATTTGGGGAAGAACTTGGGGTTGTCACTGGAGATTTAGTTTACTTTTAAAAGGCAAAGAAAGCAGAAGAAAATAGAACGTGCAGTAGATGCTCATTGCTTATTTTTAATTGTGATAAATGCAAGAAATGGCATTAGGGCAAGTGAAATACTATACTTTAAATCGAGGCAGCAAATTGTGGCCTGTGGATAAAATCTAGTCATATTTTTACAAATAAATTTTTTTTTGGACAAAGCCATGCACATTTGTTCCCTTATTATATGTGGCTTCTTTCTTGCTGCAACAGCAGAGTTGAATACTTGCAACAGTGACCATATGGAACACAAGGCTCAAAAGTTCACTCATTAGCCCTTTGGTAAAGCTACAAAGTAATCCCTCTGAGGTCAGCTGTCACCTCTTATCTGTTTCCGGAATAGATATTTGAGCCTAATATGAACTAAATTCAATAGTTAGAATCTCATCATTTGTCTTACTTCCAGCCCAAACCAGTAATATTTAGCTGTCTAGAAAAGTCAAATTATTTCAGAGACTTGTTTACTGCTTATTTTTAAGAAATTTATTGAATCTATTCATTTATTTTTCTTATGTCAACATATTTTTAAAAATTATCTTTATTCAAGTATAGTTGATATATAATATTATTTAAGTTACATGTGTGCAAAATAGTTATTCAGAATTTTTAAATGTTATGCTCAAAATATTGGCTATATTCCCTACTTTACAATGTATTCTTGTAGCTTATTCTATAGATAATACTTTGCCCCTCTTACTCCCCTACTCCTGTATTGCCTCTCCCCATGTTCCCTCTACCCACTAGGAACCAGCAGTTTCTTCTCTGTATCTGTGACAGGCTCTTTATTTTTTTTAATGCGGTGAAAATGGATATAAAATTAGAATGGGGAGTAAAATGTGTATTTTTGTAAGCTTAGGATTCATGAATGCTTATTTTCTATAATTTTATTTATTTATTAGCTGTGTTGGGTCTTCGCTGCTTGCTGCCTTTTCTCTAGTTGCTGAGAGCAGGGGCTGCTTTCTAGGAGGGTGAGCTTCTCGTTGTGGTGGCCTCTTTTGTGGCTGAGCACAGGCTCCAGGCACACAGGCGTCAGCGGTTGTGGCATGTAGGCTCAGGAGTTGTGGTTCCTGGGCTCTAGGGCACAGGTTCAGTAGTTGTGGAGCACGGGCTTAGTTGCTCCGCAGCCTGTGGGGCCAGCGATTGAACCCATGTCCCCTGCATTGGCAGGTGGATTCTTTGCCAGTGAGCCACCAGGGAAGCTGCCAAATGCTTATTGAATTGTGGTCATATATAAGAAGTATTTTTTAAATCATTGTTGTTCAGAAAAATACTATAAAAAATATTTAAAATACTAAATACTAAAAATACTATAAAACAGAGGGTCTTCCAAAACCAAATTTGAAGCAGATTAAGACTATTTTGACTGTCAGCACTGCAAAATTCAAGAGAAGGAATGCATATAGGTCTCAAAAACTATGAAACTGAGAACTTGAACAAAGTAAAGACTGTTACCTCTCTCTCTCTCTGTACCTCCCTCTGTACCTCTCTCTATGGATGTATGTCCAACACACATATACACATCCTGTTCTGTTTCCCTGAGGAACCCTGACAAATAGACCTATTTTAGGAAGAATGAAGCAAAAGCAAGGTGGAGGTGTGGAGGGGAGATTAATTTACTTTAAGAAATTCGTTCACATGATTGCAGAGACTTGGCAAGTTCAAAATATGCAGAGCAGGCCATAGTCTGGAAACCCTGGGTGAGAGTTGCACTTGGCGTCTGAAGGCAGACTGCTGGCAGAGCTCCCTTGCCTACAAGCTCAGTCTTTTTCTATTAAGCCTTCAACTGATTGGATGAGGCCCACCCACATTTTGGAGGGTAATTTGCTTTATTCAAAATCTACTGACTTATAGGGATTCTTCGGTGGCTCAGATGATAAAGAGTCTGCCTGCAATGCAGGAGACCCAGGTTTGATCCCTAGGTCAGGAAGATCCCCTGCAAAAGGAAATGGCAACCCACTCCAGTATTCCTGCCTGGAAAATCCCATGGATAGAGGAGTCTGGCAGGCTATAGTCCATGGGGTCGCAAAGATTCATACGCCACTGAATGACTTCACTTTCTTTCACTGACTTAAAAGTTAATTTCATCTAAAAATACTTTCCGAGAAATATCTAGAATAGTGTTTGACCAAATATTGGGATAACACAGCTAGCCAAGCTGACACGTAAAATTAACCATCACAGTAGGAAAAGGAAGGAAGCAAGGGGATGAACTACTCTTCTTAATTCTGGTTTCAAAATTCTTTTAGAAAATACTCGGGTTTGTCCTGTTGTGTGCAGTGCCCACCACTGGGCCAAATAATTTAAGCAGGGGGTGGTATCTGCTAACAGGATTATAATCAGTCCAGCTCACATGAAGTGCCCATGATGAACCAATACATTATGGCTTGGGAGGAGGTGGGGTTACTTTGTACAAAATAGTTGTCAGGTACAAAACAAGGTGTCTCATAAAGGGGAAAATCATTAATTAGTACCTTATAAAGGTACTTTTCATATGTCAGCATGTTTTTCCAAGGAAAAACCTTGAATTTCTGTCTTTTAAGGATTTTCATGTGATTTTAACTATGGTTAATTGATTTTCTATCATATTGTATACAAGCTCTTATGGAGAAATAATGGTTTTCACTCCATTTATGTATCTAAAATTGATTGCATCTATTTTTCTCTGCATATTTTCTAACTTCAACAATTACTTCATCTATGAACATAAAGCAGAGCACTGTAACACTTTATCCAGAAGGTGAGTGACTGAGTGAGTGAGTGAAGTCGCTCAGTCGTGTCCGACTCTTTGCAACCCCATGAACTGTAGCCCACCAGGCTCCTCCATCCATGGGATTTTCCAGGCAAGAATACTGGAGTGGATTGCCATTTCCTTCTCCAGGAGATCTTCCCGACCCAGGGATTGAACCCAGGTCTCCCGCATTGTAGGCAGACGCTTTACCGTCTGAGCCATCAGGGAAGTAGAAGGTAGTATGCTTTTTTATCTTTTTGAGGCCACTACTGAAGCATGAAATGTTGAGCTTACCTAGAAAGAGAGTCAATGGTCTGGACTGAGTGTCAGCCTCATGCCCAGTTGAAGAATACGGTGATCTGAACGCTGTGGAATAAGGAACCTGAATGACCCCATCTGTCCTCCCCTAAAGCAGTTCAATTCCACTGGAAGATTATGGAGTGTTCTCTATCAGGCACTGTGCTGGGTTTGTGAGAAACATAAGATTAACAAGACTATCAAAGAGCCCCAAGGGAGCCCAGTTTTGCAGGGGAACCCAGCCACCAGGAGCTCAGCTATCAGACAGACAGAGGAGGTAAGCACTCATAGCAAGTGTATCAAGGCAGAAAGGGAGTGGTTAAGCACCAAGGCTTAGAAAAGGGTTCACAGACCATATAGCAGTAAACTGGGTCTTAAAGAAAGGGTTTTCAAATAGAAAAAAAGCAGTATACTGACCACCTTGGAGAGTGAAAACAATGTGAGAAATGACATAGAAATAGAATTGTACTTGGTGTTTTTTCTGGAGTGTGGAGGCAATGTAGTCAAATGTAAAGTGAGTCAATGTGAAAAAGAGGGCTTTCAAAGCCAATATGAAGACATTTAAATTTGTCCTTTAGGCCATGAGAGATGTTTGGAGGGTTTTAGATTTGAGGGAATGACATCTGTGTTGCAGAATGATATACTGGCTGCAGTGTAAGGTAAGGACTGCAGGGAGAAGAGTTTTGAGACAGCAACAGAAGTGAGGAGGCTTTTGCAGCAATCTAGGTACACGGTGACAGGGACTTAACCTAGTGTATGGTCTTGAGAAGAGAAAGGGAATGCCCCAAAGCCAGTTGGAATTTGTCTGTGTGCATATTTATAGACAAGGGATGCAGAAAAGATGAGATATGACCGCTGATTTGGAAACAAAGATGAGACTATCCTCTATCTTCTCTGTGAAGTAGGAGGTAAAAATCACTGTAGCTGATCACAGGCGTGTACAAACAATATATTTGTAGATAGGAGCCAAATCCATTGAGTGTGGGGCTGGCTCTGGCCATTGTGTAAATTATCACAACAGGTGTGAAAATGAAAGAAGAGAATGAAGAAAGAGTGAAATAATAGCAATACCATAAGAACTATCATTATACGTGAAGGGTGATTGAAGTTCAGAGAATGGAAGAGGAAAGGACATAAAATATCTGCCGTGCTTGGAATCTTCACTGTTGGAGTTACTTCTTTGGATATTGTGCCCCTGTTCAAGTGTGCTTATTTGACTAGCAAGTACGCTCCCTTAAAAAAACAGTCAGAACTTGAGGATAAATACTAGCAAAAACATTAAACTTATACTGTTTACAACGTAAAGGTCAAACTCCTGAGAACACAAAGGAACATTCACACCTTGCTGTCTCATCAGTCTCTTTATCTCTCTGGTGTTATCTTCATCATCTTTCCCTTGTGTACAGATCTGTTTACCCATACCCACTCTAGTTGTTTTCCACAAAGTTTTAATACTTTATATATTTCATGTGATTTCTTATGTAATTAGAAAGTTCTTGCTTGTATCTACATCTTTGACAAGAGGTTCCCTCTGGAAAGGAATACTGCTTGGAGTAATGGGAAGAATATGACTTAACAGCCTTCACTCTGCTTTTAAAACCCTCCATCTTCCTTCATTAGTTATGTGATTTTTATTTGGCTGTAAAATGCAAGGACTTGAGTACCTCTCTGAAGAGGCAGGTGACACCAGAAGATGAGAAGGGAGATATTAAACGCAGAGTTTAGTACAGACAAGCTTCATCCATATAAACTTCTTGTCCACTATCGCTGATTCTATTTATGAAGAAACAGCTGACATGCACTTCTGTTAGAGGTGAGTTGTAACAGACACATCTAATTAGAGTATCTCACCAAATGCCTACGAGGCACAGAAACATGTGAATTTATAGGAGAGAGTGATCTTTTAAATTGGAAAATATCTGTAGGTTTGCAGGGCTGAATTTTTACTTTAAAAGATGGACAAAAGGAAACCATTTTTTTATTTAATTCTCATAATTACATTTAATGTCCAGAAATAAAATCTGCAAGCAAAGTTCACAGTTGAACGGTCTGGTAGTATAACTGAATAGGAAAAAAGGAAGGAAGGAAAGAAGGAAGAACAAGAGGGAAGGAGGAAGTAAGGAAGATTTATTTTTTACTGACTTTGGGATTCTCCAAATAAAAAATAAACTTAAAAAGTTTCCAGCTTGTTTAAAAACTTCCCAGCTTGCCTAACCTGAATGCCACTCTACTTAAGGCTTGTCTGAAGTGCTGCTCTTAGGAACAGGCATTTAGTTCTGAGGTTGCTGATTTATTCTCTCATCAAAACTTAGGAAGAGACAAAACATCACTTATTACTCCCTTTTCTATCCTGTGGAGTATGAATTACAAGGTAAATCTGCTAGTCTCTATGACCAAAAGATTAGATTTAGAACACTGTCTTATAGATTCTATTTTCTTATCTGTTTGTTTTATAGACATCAAATCTTCTGAACTAATGTTATAACACTTGAAAAATTTTGTTGCATATATAATTCATGTTGCTTTGTTAATGATCCATAATACAGGATGGAGTTGGTTAATCTTTGGATAAGTTTAATACTTTATATATTCTCCAGGCAAGAATACTGTAGCAAGTTACAATTTCCTTCTCCAGGGTTATATATATTTCATGTAGTTTCTTGTGTAAGTCTAATATTTCTGGAATATGACCACCAGCAAAGTTCAAGTACAACTTCATGTAATATATTGTGAATTAATTTTAACACATGAAGTTCTATAAAGGGCTTTTCTCTTATTATTTTCATGTTTGTGCCTGTGTGGGTGTCCAGTTAAAACTTCACCATCAGTACTAGTGGATACAAAAGCTGTGCTCACTTGCCCTCCTGTGCTGTGGCCAAGTGTGTTGGTAACATGGGAAATAGTCCTCAGAGACAAGCCGCCCTGCTTCAGAGCCTACCGACGTGATACAAATCAGACCATAGGAGGAAACTGTACTGACAAGAGAATAACCTGGGCCTCTGGACCTGACGAGAATCCTGCCCTTCAGATTGATCCAGTGGCCATCACTCATGATGGGAATTACACGTGTCAAATAGCAGCAAGTGATGGGAATTTCCAGCATGAGTATCACCTCCAAGTGTTAGGTAAGGAACATCATATATTTTGGTATTTCCAATTACTAGATTTGGGACTGAAACAAATCTCTGAATCAGGTTTTAAGACTGAAGCATTTCCCCTACATTTCTGCAGTGCCCCCTGAAGTGACCCTTGTTCAAACTGAGAAGGGAACTGCAGTGTGCAAGGCTGCTGCAGGGAAGCCGGCTGCACAGATCTCCTGGACCCCAGAGGGGGATTGTGTCACTGAGCAAGAGCCTTACTGGGGCGACGGCACAGGGACCGTCCAGAGCACTTGCCGCTGGGAGGGCCGCCACGTGCTGAACGCGTCCTGCTCTGTCTCCCACTTGACTGGCAACAAGAGTCTGTCCATAG
>NW_024070298.1:0-24098 GCF_014754425.2 Oryx dammah
ATCACAGGGGTCCTTCAAAGTGAAGAGGGAGTCAGAATCGATAAGATGGGAGAACTCAGCTGAAGTTATTAGCTTTCAAGATGGAGGAAGTAGGTCAGGAACTGAGGAATGCCGGGGCCTCTGAAAGCTGGAAAAGGCAAGAATACACAATTTCCCTTAGAGCATCTAGAAAGGAACGCAGGCCTGCTAACACCTTGACTGGAGGCCAGTGAGACCCGTGTCAGATTTCTGACCTCCAGAGCTGTAAGGTATTAATTAGTGTTGCCTTGAGCCACTAGGTTTGTGCTGATTTGTTACAGCAGCGATAGGAGACTCATACAGCATCCTTTTATTTTTCTCCTCTTAATGTCATTGAAGGGAAACAACACCTTTGACTTCAACTGAGATATGTCGTATAAGCCCACTTGTGTAAATTGCTTTTATTTCTCTCCTTTTTCTCTGCACCCACCAATCTTGTCTTCTATCTGTGTACATGTGTAGAAAAACATGGTGAGAGAAAATGGTTATTTCTTGGTGGTGGGACTAGAATAATTTTTTGTTGTTGTTTCTAGAAGGTTTTTGTTTGTTTTAATTAGATAATAATTGCTTTACAATATTATGATGATTTTGCCATACATCAACATGAATCAGCATTAGGTATACATATGTCCCCTCCATCTTGAACCCCCCTAGAGTGATTTTTTAAAAAAATGTTTCATCTTTGTGCTTCTTGGCACTTTTGGGGGGCTTTTATTTTTAATGAGCAGGCATTATTATCATTATTTTTAACCAAAATGATAAGGTCATGATTATTTATGTTCATTGCTGAAGTCATAGCCACCATTGAGCAATCTGTGCATGCCAGATGAGGGCTCCTCAGCCAAGCAGCACAGCCCAGATCTAGCCTACTCCTTCCTCCTCTCCCCACATTGTAGACAAATAGGTAAAAATTGTGCCTGGCTGTTCTGGGCTGAACTGTTTTCTTCCCAAATTCAGATGTTGAAGCCCTAGTCCCCAGTAGCTCAGAAGGTGACCATAACTGGAGATATGGCCTTTAAAGGAGTGATTAAGTTAAAATGAGGTAGAGTGGGCCCTAATCCACTATGATTGATATCCTTTTAAGAAGGGCAAGATTCAGTTCAGTTCAGTTGCTCAGTCGTCTCTGACTCTTTGCGACCCCATGAATCACAGCATGCCAGGCCTCCCTGTCCATCACCATCTCCCAGAGTTCATTCAGACTCACGTCCATCGAGTCCGTGATACCATCCAGCCATCTCATCCTCTGTCATCCCCTTTTCCTCCTGCCCCCAATCCCTCCTAGCACCAGAGTCTTTTCCAATGAGTCAACTCTTCGCATGAGGTGGCCAAAGTACTGGAGTTTCAGCTTTAGCATCATTCCTTCCAAAGAAATCCCAGGGTTGATCTCCTTCAGAATGGACAGGTTGGATCTCCTTGCAGTCCAAGGGACTCTCAAGAGTCTTCTCCAACACCACAGTTCAAAAGCATCAATTCTTCGGCGCTCAGCCTTCTTCACAGTCCAACTCTCACATCCATACATGACCACTGGAAAAACCATAGCCTTGACTAGATAGACATTAGTCGGCAAAGTAATGTCTCTGCTTTTGAATATGCTATCTAGGTTGGTCATAACTTTTCTTCCAAGGAGTAAGCATCTTTTAATTTCATGGCTGCAATCACCATCTGCAGTGATTTTGGAGCCCAGAAAAATAAAGTCAGCCACTGTTTCCGCTGTTTCCCCATCTATTTCCTATGAAGTGATGGGACCAGATGCCATGATCTTTGTTTTCTGAATGTTGAGCTTTAAGCCAACTTTTTCGCTCTCCTCTTTCACTTTCATCAGGAGGCTTTTTAGCTCCTCTTCACTTTCTGCCATAAGGGTGGTGTCATCTGCATATCTGAGGTTATTGATATTTCTCCCAGCAATCTTGATTCCAGCTTGTGTTTCTTCCAGTCCAGCGTTTCTCATGATGTACTCTGCATATAAGTTAAATAAGCAGGGTGACAATATAGAGCCTTGACGTACTCCTTTTCCTATTTGGAAACAGTCTGTTGTTCCATGTCCAACTGTTGCTTCCTGACCTGCATACAGATTTCTCAAGAGGCAGGTCAGGTGGTCTGGTATTCCCATCTCTTTCAGAATTTTCCACAATTTATTGTGATCCACACAGTCAAAGGCTTTGGCATAGTCAATAAAGCAGAAATAGATGTTTTTCTGGAACTCTCTTGCTTTTTCAATGATCCAGTGGATGTTGGCAATTTGATCTCTGGTTCCTCTGCCTTTTCTAAAACCAGCTTGAACATCAGGAAGTTCACGGTTCACGTATTGCTGAAGCCTGACTTGGAGAATTTTGAGCATTACTTTACTAGCATGTGAGATGAGTGCAATTGTGCGGTAGTTTGAGCATTCTTTTGCATTTCCTTTCTTTGGAATTGGAATGAAAACTGACCTTTTCCAGTCCTGTGGCCACTGTTGAGTTTTCCAAATTTGCTGGCATATTGAGTGCAGCACTTTCACAGCATCATCTTTCAGGATTTGAAACAGCTCAACTGGAATTCCATCACCTCCACTAGCTTTGTTCGTAGTGATGCTTTCTAAGGCCCACTTGACTTCACTTTCCAAGATGTCTGGCTCTAGATTAGTGATCACATCATCATGATTATCTGGGTCGTGAAGATCTTTTTTGTACAGTTCTTCTGTGTATTCTTGCCACCTCATCTTAATATCTTCTGCTTCTGCTAGGTCCATACCATTTCTGTCCTTTATCGAGCCCATCTTTGCATGAAATGTTCCCTTGGTATCTCTAATTTTCTTGAAGAGATCTCTAGTCTTTCCCATTCTGTTGTTTTCCTCTATTTCTTTGCATTGATCACTGAAGAAGGCTTTCTTATCTCTTCTTGCTATTCTTTGGAACTCTGCATTCAGATGCTTATATCTTTCCTTTTCTCCTTTGCTTTTCGCTTCTCTTCTTTTCACAGCTATTTGTAAGGCCTCCCCAGACAGCCGTTTTGCTTTTTTGCATTTCTTTTCCATGGGGATGGTCTTGATCCCTGTCTCCTGTACAGTGTCACGAACCTCATTCCATAGTTCATCAGGCCCTCTATCTATCAGTTCTAGGCCCTTAAATCTATTTCTCACTTCCACTGTATAATCATAAGGGATTTGATTTAGGTCATACCTGAATGGTCTAGCGGTTTTCCCTACTTTCTTCAATTTAAGTCTGAATTTGGTAATAAGGAGTTCATGATCTGAGCCACAGTCAGCTCCTGGTCTTGTTTTTGTTGACTGTATAGAGCTTCTCCATCTTTGGCTGCATAGAATATAATCAATCTGATTTTGGTGTTTACCATCTGGTGATGTCCATGTGTAGAGTCTTCTCTTGTGTTGTTGGAAGAGGGTATTTGCTATGACTAGTGCATTTTCTTGGCAAAACTCTATTAGTCTTTGCCCTGATTCATTCTGCATTCCAAGGCCAAATTTGCATGTTACTCCAGGTGTTTCTTGACTTCTTACTTCTGCATTCCAGTCCCCTATAATGAAAAGGACATCGTTTTTGGGTGTTAGTTCTAAAAGGTCTTGTAGGTCTTCATCAAACCGTTCCAGCAGTAACACAGAAAGACCAGGTGAAGACACAATGAATACATGGCCATTTGCAAGCGAAGGAGAGAGGCCTCAGGAGAAACTAACCATGCCAGCACTTAGATTTGGGGCTTTTAGCCTCTGGAACTGAGAGAAAATACATTTCTGATGTGTCAGCCACTCATCTGTGATATTCTGCTATGGCAGTCTAAGCCATCACTTCATGGGAAATAGATGGGGAAACAGAGGAAACAGTGTCAGACTTTATTTTTCTGGGCTCCAAAATCACTGCAGATGGTGACTGCAGCCATGAAATTAAAAGACGCTTACTCCTTGGAAGGAAAGTTATAACCAACCTAGATAACATATTCAAAAGCAGAGACATTACTTTGCCAACAAAGGTCCATCTAGTCAAGGCTATGGTTTTTTTAGTGGTCATGTATGGATGTGAGAGGACTGTGAAGAAAGCTGAGTGCCAAAGAATTGATGCTTTTGAACTGTGGTGTTGAAGACTCTTGAGAGTCCCTTGGAATGCAAGAAGATCCAACCAGTCCATCCTAAAGGAGATCTGTCCTAGATGTTCACTGGAAGGACTCATGCTGAAGCCGAAACTCCAATACTTTGGCCACCTCATGCGAAGAGTTGACTCATTGGAAAAGACCCTGATGCTGGGAGGGTCTGGGGGCAGTAGAAGAAGGGGATGACAGAGGATGAGATGGCTGGATGGCATCACTGACTCGACGGACATGAGTTTGGGTAAACTCCGGGAGTTAGTGATGGACAGGGAGGCCTGGCATGCTGCGATTCACGGGGTTGCAAAGAGTCGGACACGACTGAGTGACTGAACTGAACTGAACTGAAGAAGACTAATACACTGACGTTACCCACTACTTTGCTCCAAAGAAACAACTTCTGTGTGATAATAATTTCAAAATATGTTCTGAGTCAGTTCAGTTCAATCTCTCAGTTGTGTCTGACTCTTTGCAACCCCATGGACTGCAGCATGCCCGGCCTCACTGTCCATCACCAACTCCTGGGATTTACTCAAACTCATGTCCATTGAGTCGGTGATGCCATCCAACCATCTCATCCTCTGTCTTCTCCTTCTCCTCCCGCCTTCAATCTTTCCCAGCGTCATGGTCTTTTCTAATGAGTCAGTTCTTCGCATCAGGGGGCCAAAGTATTGGAGCTTCAGCTTCAGCATCAGTCCTTCCAATGAATATTCAGAACTGATTTCCTTTAGGATGGACTGGTTGGATCTCCTTGCTGTCCAAGGGACTCTCAAGAGCCTTCTCCAATACCACAGTTTGAAAGTATCAATTCTTCAGCTCTCAGCTTTCTTTATAGTCCTCTCACATCTATCCATGACTACTGGAAAAACCATAGCTTTGACTAGATGGACCTTTGTTTGCAAAGTAATGGCTCTGCTTTTTAATATGCTGCCTTAAGTTGGTCATAATTTTTTTTCCCAGGAGTAACGTCTTTTAATTTCATGGCTGAAATTACCATCTGCAGTGATTTTGGAGCCCCACAAAATAAAATGTTCTGAGAGGGCTGATTTAATGCCTCAAAGATACTTCATTTTCACTGTTTATAACCTCTCAGCAAACCTGTCAACCTGTGGCAGATAAGAATGGTGCTTATGACTCCTCATTTGACAGAAAACACAGGCCCATGGGGGACATAAGACTTGACCAAAGTCACACGTTTTCATACGGATCTCCAGACACCAGCCTTGAGCATAGCATAGGAATGCTGAGATCAGGTACCAAGAAATACATCATCCTGTCTAGAACAGAGTCCATCACATCAACAGTTTTCTTCTGGAAGTATCACATTTGATTTTGGCCCTGAACTCTAAGATGTCCTCATCCTGTTCAGAGAGCCTTTTAAAAATTTATTTTATTTTAAAAATTATTTATTTATTTTTGATTGTGCTGGGTGTTCCTTGCTGTGAGTAGGCTTTCTCTAGTTGTAGTGATAGAGGACTACTCCCTAGTTTCAGCGTGTGGGCTCCTCATTCCAGTGGCTTCTCTTGTTGCAGAGCACAGGTTCTAGATCTTCAGTGGTTGGGGCACATGGGTTTAGTTGCCCAAGAGCATGTGGAATCTTCCCAGACCAAGGATGGAATCCGTGTCTTCTGCAATGGCAGGTGGACTCTCAACCACTAGAGAAATCCAAAAAAATGTAATTTTATGTTGAGCTATAGTTGATTTACAATGCTGTGTTAGTTTCAGGTGTACAGCAAAGAAATTCAGTTATATATTTACATATATTGATTCTTCTTCCAATTCTTTTCCCATTTAGTTTATTAAAGGTTATTGAGGATCCAGCTGCCAATATTGCTATTAGGTCTTTTTTTAAGTTAAGAAAATATTCACCAATCATACTTGGGCTTACAGCTGACTGTGCGATGGTGAGGTCAGTGGGCATGCAGGGCCCTCAGGCATCACCTTGCAAGCCAGGTGGAGAAAGGCTCCAGGACCTGCCTGAGAGCCATTGCTCCATGTTGGGCGAGAAGAATGGGGGAGCTAGTTTCCACCTTGAAGCTGGCATTTGGCAGACACTTGCCTACACTTCTCCATGACCCCTCATGTTTGCAGAGAACCTGGTTGGAAGATGCACTAGAAGTGGTTGCCCCAGCGTGTCCCAAACTCCAGTGCCTGCAGGGTTCAGCATTTTCATGAATGAAGCCAGATAGGCAGTGGTCTCTGGGGGCACTGGGGACCCCATGTCCCATCTAGAGGGGCAGCCACTACCCAGCTCCCATATATGGCTGCTGTACAGGTGGCCAGATCTTCTGATATCTCAACAGAAACCAGATACTGCAGTTTAGTAGAGGATCTTTTACTAGTTGGTCACTAGTTAAAATTTTCAAAATCCTTTGCATCCAGTAGACTAGTGGGCAAAAGATTTGAACTGGCCCATTACAGAAGAGCTGCCCAAATGTTCAATAACCATGTTGAAGAGGAAAAGTTAAAATTTTACATAACCTCCTGCTCCTTCTTGTCTCTGTAACTCAGCTTGCTCCTTACAAAGTCTGGATCATGTAGGTCACATAGTCTCAGAAAGTGGGAACTTACAATACTAAGAACTGGATCTTATCTCAGTCGCCCTTGTCTTGCTCTTTGCAATTGCCCAGCCCCTGCAAACTTGCTTAATCATGCCCGTCCGTGTAAAAGTCAGGCATCCCCCTCCCCATCTTGACTGCAGTTCCTGCACACGTGAAACCCCTTAGTTCAAACCAGCCTATTAACACCTAGTGTTGCCCACTATAGTCTGTCTATAAAAACTATGTAATCCCTTTGTTCAGTGCTCAGAGCTTGGAGTGTTAACTCCTCTGGGCCCGCTGGCATAATAAACCTGAATTCTCCAACTCTTCTAGTGTGGTGCTTGGTTTCTTGAGTACTGGTTTCTGTGACAATGTGAAAGGTGTTCAACCTCATTGTTCATTAGGGAAAAGAAAATTAAAACCAAAAGAAGAACTTCACTTCACATCAGACTGGCAAAAAAGAAAAAATATTTTAATGTAATTCTATACTGTTGGTGGGAGGGCCGAATGAGGCAATCACTTTGGAAGCCATTTGGAATTCTTTAGGAAAGATTAAAGGGATACATCCTCTATGACACAGAGATGACACTCTTTGCTGCACACTGAGTGTACTGTATACCTAATGGAATGCTACAGTGTGATGAGGAGGAATATTACAGCTACACACAACAACACATATGCATCTTATAGACATACAGTTGAGAAAAAGAAGCAAGACACTAAAACTACCTAATGTATTAGTTCATTTATATCCTATTCAAAACATGCAGAGCTAAACTCTGTCTTTATGTTCACACATGTGAATGGTAAGGAAAAAGAAATACAAGGCAGTCATGACTACAGAAGTCAGGGGAGTGGTTCTGTCTGTAGAGAGGACCATACACTTGGGAAGTGTCCCACCAAGGGTCTCTGTGGTCCTGGCCATGCTCTATTTCAGTGGCCAGTGACTATAACCTGTGGGCAGAGTCTTTTCTGCTGCCTGTATGTGTACAGCCATGAGCTACAAACAATGAAAGTTTTTACCTTTTAAAATTATAAAGAATGAATTTAACGAATTTTGTGATACATGAAAAATATAGGAATTTCAAATTTCAGTTTGTGTGAATAAAGTTTTATTGCAACATAGCCACCATCCTTCATTGACCTATTGTCTATGGCTACTTTCATGATAATGACACAGTTGATTGGTGTGACAGAGACCATATGGTGTCTTGCAAAGCCTCAAATATTTATTATATGGTCCTTTACAGAAGAATTTACTGACATCTTCTAGCTCTATTTCTTCACTTAACAGGCAGTTTCATTTGTGTTTATACTGCTTTGCAGTATAAATCTGATGAAACCCATTGTGTGTATGTGTGTATAAGTATGTGTGGTGTCTGGTACCAAGGTATGGGGCAGGCTTATCAGGCATCCTATATATACAGGGCCTGTCCTGTATTTATTTTGTCCTATGTCCCTACATTGCCTTTGTCAGGATACCCCAAACCCTGTATATAGTTTTTATTTCAATATTTAATTACAAAAACTGGACCTGCGTGTCTCTCAGCAAGAATACGGGAGTGGGTTGCCATTTCCAACTCCAGGGGATCTTCCCACCCATGGATCAAACTCGCATCTCTTGTGTCTCCTGCATTAGCAGCCAGATTCTTTACCACTAGTGCCACCTGGGAAGCCGGCAAAAACTGCACAGTTGGAGCCATTTTTCTGCCTCAGTAACTGGTTCTTTGTCTTTTTCCTTGTGTCCCTCAGCATGTGGGATCTCAGTTTCCCTTCCAAGGATCAAACTTGTGCTCCCTGCATTGGAAGCATGGAGTCTTAACCACTGGACCACCAGGGAAATTCCAGTATTTGCTTCTTAAATTGCTAAAATGGCAACACTACTGAAAATCATACCTCCCCAAATAAAGATCTGGAAAACCTCTTACAGTTGCTCCTGCAGGTTTGAGGGAGGAAAGACCAAAAAGGGTGACTGAGAATGAAAAATACACACTGCAGAAAGGAAAAGGCTGTTTTGTGGGCAAAGTCTCAAGTTGTGACCAGATGGGGAAACAGTGGAAACAGTGTCAGACTTTATTTTGGGGGGCTCCAAAATCACTGCAGATGGTGATTGCAGCCATGAAATTAAAAGACACTTACTCCTTGGAAGGAAAGTTATGACCAACCTAGATAGCATATTCAAAAGCAGAGACATTACTTTGCCGACTAAGGTCCATCTAGTCAAGGCTATGGTTTTTCCAGTGGTCATGTATGGATGTGAGAGTTGGACTATGAAGAAGGCTGAGCACCGAAGAATTGATGCTTTTGAACTGTGGTGTTGGAGAAGACTCTTGAGAGTCCCTTGGACTGCAAGGAGATCCAACCAGTCCATTCTGAAGGAGATCAGCCTTGGGATTTCTTTGGAAGGAATGATGCTAAAGCTGAAACTCCAGTACTTTGGCCACCTCATGTGAAGAGTTGACTCATTGGAAAAGACTCTGATGCTGGGAGGGATTAGGGGCAGGAGGAGAAGGGGACGACAGAGGATGAGATGGCTGGATGGCATCACTGACTCGATGGACGTGAATCTGAGTGAACTCCGGGAGTTGGTGATGGACAGGGAGGCCTGGCGTGCTGCGATTCATGGGGTCGCAAAGACTCCGACACGACTGAGTGACTGAACTGAACTGAATCACCATTTAAATATAACTGCAGCTGTGTGCTGCTGCTGCTGCTGCTGCTGCTAAGTCACTTCAGTTGTGTCCGACTCTGCACGACCCCATAGACGGCAGCCCACCAGGCTCCCCCGTCCCTGGGATTTTCCAGGCAAGAACACTGGAGTGGGTTGCCACTTCCTTCTCCAATGCATGAAAGTGAAAAGTGAAAGTGAAGTCGCTCAGTTGTGTCTGACTCTTCGAGACCCCATGGACCACATGGAGCCTATCAGGCTCCTCCGCCCATGGGATTTTCCAGGCAAGAATACTGGAGTGGGTTGCTATTGCCTTCTCCTCAGCTGTGTGCAGGTGCTTGGAAAATCAGCCAGTCAGGAAATAGCCTCGTCCCAGGGACTATATTTGTGAGACTTGGCACATCGACAACAGGCCCAAGCTTCAAAGAGTGGGCAAACCATCTCAACAGGCAAATTACAGAAGATATTACAAATGTCCAATAAATGTGAAAGATGTTCAACCTCATAAATTGCAGAAAAATGCAAATTAAAACCACAATAAGGAAGGTCACATAATATCAGATAGTAAAAAAAAAAGAAAAGAAAAAAATTCAAGGTAATTCTTTGTGCACTGCTGGTGGGAATGTAAAATGATTGAAGCACTTTGGAAAACCATTTGGAATTGAAAGTTTTCTGCTGAGCCGTGAAAGACGCTGGGATTCTTGGCCTCTGAAGGAGAGGAATTCAATCTGGGGCCAGTGATGAGGCTTGATTGCACAGAACTTTTGTGTAATACAATTTTGAGTTCAGTTCAGTTCAGTTGCATAGTTGTGTCTGACTCTTTGTGACCCTATAGACTGCAGCACGCCAGGCTTCCCTGTCCATCACCAACTCCTGGAGCTTGCTCAACCTCATGCCCACTGAGTCAGTGATGCCATCCAACCATTTCATACTCTGTCATCCCCTTGTCCTCCTGCCTTCAATATTGCCCAGCTTCAGGGTCTTTTCTAACGAGTCAGTTCTTCACATCAGGTGGCCAAAGTATTGGAGTTTCAGCTTTAGTATAAATTTTATTAAAGTATAAAAGAGATAGAGAAAGCTTCTGATATACACATCAGAAGGGGACAGAAAGAGTGCCCCCTGCTAGACTTTAGAAGGAAGTTATATACCTACTAGCAGGCTGCTAATTGAGAAAGGAAATGCCTCAAAACATAGACAGTGGCACCAGGCCCCTCATCCACAACATGCATTTTGAGATAACATTGGCACAAGGTGAGTCATCCCAGGCCATGAAATGATTGATATGAATCTTGAAG
Source organism: Oryx dammah (assembly GCF_014754425.2). NCBI lineage: Eukaryota > Metazoa > Chordata > Mammalia > Artiodactyla > Bovidae > Oryx > Oryx dammah. The sequence goes on from NW_024070298.1 coordinate 10,593, forward strand.
AAAGGCAGGTTTCCAAGCAAATACATAGTCTCATTAACACAGATTAGGAGAACAATTGTATGAGTAAAACATACTGGTTTGTTGAGCCATTATGGGTTCTGAACTAACTTGAAGAAAGACAGAGTCTAGGGTAAATACATAGTTCATTAATATAGCTTAAGAAAAACATTTCCATAGGAAAAACACATTGGTAAACTCAACGTTTGAGAAAAGTTAAGTTCAGCTGTTGAAACAAGCTGTTGTCATGGCAACACAGAATTTTTAAAGAAACTTTTTAATTTTGTATAGAGAAGGGGAAAAAACTGACACTTGTAGTTTGTTTCCTCCATTTGGGGGCCTCTACTCTTCCTGCCTGTTACCCTCTCAGAATCGTTTAAGAAAGTTTAAATATATGTGTTTTCTGTGATCCAGAAATTCCGCTTCTACAGGCACATTGGAGAAAGGATAAACAAACTGTGGAATAATACACCAAATAAATTATCCCTGGGTGACAAATGCCCAGTCCTAAGAGTCAGGCAGTCAAAAATCCTCCTTAATACTAGCCAATCAGAGACAACCCCACGCTTCTTCCCAACAGTCAATCAGCAAGTGCTCACTCCTAGAGCCTGTTGTAAAGTGGACAGTTGAGACCAACCTTACTCCAGCCATTGCAGGAAGAGGCTACAAGTCCATTGATGCCTTCACATTCCTGCTTCTCATGTCTGCCATCTCTAGACGCCCAGCTCCTCTGAACCTTCTCAAAACTCTGGCTTCATTCTGGAAATCTGTGCCTTATAAAGTACAGCTTGCCCTCACAGGTAAATGTGAAGTTCACCTTAAATGAACAAAGCTAGTGTAGGTGATGGAATTCCAGCTGAGCTATTTCAAATCCTAAAAGATGATGCTGTTAAAATGCTGCACTCAATATGCCCACAAATTTGGAAAACTCAGCAGTGGCCACAGGACTGGAAAAGGTCAGTTTTCATTCTGATCCCAAATGACAATGCCAAAGGATGTTCAAATTACTGTACAATTGCACTCATTTCATATGCTAACAAGATTATGGTCAAAATCCTTCAAGCTGGGCTTCAGTAGTACATGACCCAAGAAGTACCAGATGTATAAGCTGGATTTAGAAAAGGGAGAAGAACCAGAGATCAAATTGTCAACATGTACTGGACCCTAGAAAAAGCATGGGAATTCCCCCAAAATCATCTATTTCTGCTTCATTGACTACCCTAAAGCCTTTGACTGTGTGGATCACAACAAACTGGAAAATTCTGAAAGAGATGGTAATACCAGACCACCTTTCCTGTCTCCTGAGAAACCTGTATACAGAACACGAAGCAACAGTTAGAACCAGATGTGCAAGAACGGACGGTTCAAAATCAGGAAAGGATTATGTCAAGGCTGTATATTGTCACTCTGCTTATTTAACTTTTGCAGAATGAATCATATGAAATGCTGGGCTGGATGACTCACAGGCTGGAATCAAGATTGCTGGGAGAAATATCAATAACCTTGGATATGCAGATGATACCACCTTAATGGCAGAAATCGAAGAGAAATTAAAGAGCCTCTGATGAAATTGAAAGAGGACAGTGAAAGAGCTGGCTTAAAACGCCACATTCAAAAAGACTAAGATCATGGCATCCAGTTCCATCACTTCATTGCAAATAGATGGGCAAAAAATGGAAACAGTGACAGACTTTATTTTCTTGGGCTCCCAAATCACTATGGACAGTCACTGCAGCCATGAAATTAAAAGATGCTTGCTCCTCGAGAGAAAGCTGTGACAAAGCTAGACAGCATATTAGTAAGCTGAGACATCACTTGGCTGACAAAGGTCCGTATACTCAAATAGATGGTTTTGCCAATAGTCATATACAGATGTGAGCATTCGACCGTAAAGAAGGCTGAGCACCGAAGAATTGATGCTTTCAAACTGTGGTGCTGGAGAAGACTCTTGAGAGTCCCTTGGACTGCAAGGAGATCAAACCAGTCAATCTGAAAGGAAATCAATCCTGGATATCCATCATAAGGACTGATGCTGAAGTTGAAGCTCCAATACTTTGGCCACCTGGTGGGAAGAGCCGACTCATTGGAAAAGACCCTGATGCTGGGGAAGATTGAGGGCAGGAAGAGAAGGGGATGACAGAGGTTGAGATGGTTGGTTGGCATCCTTGACTCAAGGGACATGAGATTGAGCAAAGTCCAGGAGACAGTGAAGGACAGGGAAGCCTTGTATGCTGCAGTCCATGGGGTCTCAAAGAGTCGGACACCCTGAGTGACTGAAGAACAAAGTGGATTTTGGCTCTATCTGTTTGTAATAATTTTAGTGGTTGCTCCGGAGAAGGCAATGGCACCCCACTCCAGTACTCTTGCCTGGAAAATCCCATGGATGGAGGAGCCTGGTGGGCTGCAGTCCATGGGGTTGCTAAGAGTCAGACACGACTGAGCGACTTCACTTTCTAGGGATTACAGTGAATGTACCTAACTTTTCAGTCTTTCTGGAGTTGATATTTTAGCACTTCAGGTAAAATGTAGAAGTTTTGCAACCATGATCTGCCTTTACCCTATGCTGTTCTGTTATGCTGACATATGTGTTACATTGTCATATGTGTTACATCTGTATATTCTGAAACATCAACAGACAATGATAACATTTTGCTTAGAAAAATCATTCATATTTTAAAGCATTTATGAGGAAAAAACCTGTGTTCTATGTTTACCCAGATATTTACCATTTCTTTTGCTCTTCCTTCATTCCTGAATTTCCAAGTTTCCCTCTGGTGTCATTTTTCTTGATCATTTCTTATAGAGCAGGTCTGCTGTTGACAAGTTCTCTTAATTTTCTTTCATCTGAGAATGTATTTTGTTCTCAGTTCTGAATGTCATTTTTGCTGATTGGACGTCTGAGTTGACTGTTACTTTCAAGACATTGTTCCAGTGTCTTTTGGCCACTGTATTTCTGATGAGAAATATGTTAAATTTGTATCCTTTTCCTCCTCTGAGTAATGTGTTGTTTTTCTCTAATTGCTTTCAAGATACTTCATCTTTTGTTATTGGCAATTTGATTATGATATTTTTGACATGATTTTCTTTGTGTCTATGCATCTTGGAGATCATTGCATTTATCATGTCTGTTTGTTTCTTTCACCCAAGTTGGGGACAATTGTTCTATTATTTCTTCAATATTTTGTACTTACCAGTAACATCCTCAGTTTCTTATACTCCAATGACATGAATATTAGACCTTTTGATATGATCCTGTAGGTTCCTGAAGTTCGGGCCACATTTTTCAGTATTTTTCTTTTTGTCCTTCAAGTTGGATAATTTCTATTCAGTTCAGTTCAGTTCAGTCACTCAGTTGTGTCCAACTCTTTGCGACCCCATGAATTGCAGCACGCCAGGCCTCCCTGTCCATCACCAACTACCGGAGTTCACTCAAACTCATGTCCATCTAGTCAGTGATGCCATCCAGCCATCTCATCCTCGGTCGTCCCCTTCTCCTCCTGCCCCCAATCCCTCCCAGCATCAGAGTCTTTTCCAATGAGTCAACTCTTTGCATGAGGTGGCCAAAGTACTGGAGTTTCAGCTTTAGCATCATTCCTTCCAAAGAACACCCAGGACGGATCTCCTTTAGGATGGACTGGTTGGATCTCCTTGCAGTCCAAGGGACTCTCAAGAGACTTCTCCAACACTGCAGTTCAAAAGCATCAGTTCTTCAGTTCAGTTCAGTTCAGTTCAGTCGCTCAGTTGTGTCCGACTCTTGGTGACCCCATAAATTGCAGCACGCCAGGGCTCCCTGTCTATTACCATCTCCCAGAGTTCACTCAGACTCACGTCCATCGAGTCCGTGATGCCATCCAGCCATCTCATCCTCTGTCGTCCCCTTCTCCTCCTGCCCCTAATCCCTCCCAGCATCAGAGTCTTTTCCAATGAGTCAACTCTTCACATGAGGTGGCCAAAGTACTGGAGTTTCAGCTTTAGCATCATTCCTTCCAAAGAAATCCCAAGGCTGATCTCCTTCAGAATGGACTGGTTGGATCTCCTTGCAGTCCAAGGGACTCTCAAGAGTCTTCTCCAACACCACAGTTCAAAAGCATCAATTCTTCGGTGCTCAGCCTTCTTCATAGTCCAACTCTCACATCCTACATGACCACTAAAAAAACCATAGCCTTGACTAGATGGACCTTTGTTGGCAAAGTAACGTCTCTGCTTTTGAATATGCTATCTAGGTTGGTCATAACTTTCCTTCCAAGGAGTGAGTGTCTTTTAATTTCATGGCTGCAATCACCATCTGCAGTGATTTTGGAGCCCCCCAAAATAAAATCTGACACTGTTTGCACTGTTTCCTCATCTATGTCCCATGAAGTGATGGGACCAGATGCCATGATCTTCATTTTCTGAATGTTTAGCTTTAAGCCAACTTTTTCACTCTCCTCTTTCACTTTCATCAAGAGGCTTTTTAGTTCCTCTTCACTTTCTGCCATAAGGGTGTCACCGTTGTTCAAGTTCACTGACTCCTCTGTCATACCCATTCTGCTATTGAGACTATCCAGATAATTTTAAAATTTCTAATGTTGTATTTTTTGGTTCTAAAATTTCCACATGGTTCTTTGTTATAGTTTCTCTACAGTTTTTACATACTCTGTAAAGTACTAAAGAAACTTTATAATCTTTAAAACATGTGCGTGCGTGTGTGCTAAGTCGCTTCAGTTGTATCTGACTCTTTGCGACCCTATGGACTGTAACCTGCCAGGCTCCTCTGTCCATGGGATTCTCCAGGCAAGAACACTGGACTGGGTTGCCATTTCCTACTCCAAGGGATCTTCTGACCCAGGAATCGAACTCGTGTCTCTTATGTCTCCTGCATTGGCAGGGGAGTTCTTTACCACTAGCACCACTTGGGAAGCCCCTTTAAAACATATTTCTCTACTAAAAACTTCTAGCACACTGTTCATTTCAGATGTATTTACCTTTGCTTCATGAGAGAGTCATAGTTGGCATAGCTTTTTTGTACGGTCTTTTAAAAAGATTTTGAGGATTCTAACATCTGAGTCTTTGTATGTTGGTATGTGCTCTCTAGTCTCTGAGAATTGGCTGCATTTTCTTGGTTCTTTGTATGTATAGGAAGTTTAGGTTATATCTTGGATATTTTAAAGATTGTGTTGTTTAGACTCTAGGTCTTTTTAAGTTCCTGAAAATAATGATTTATTTGTTTTACCAAACAATCCACTTGTTTAGGTTCAAACCACAAGTTTTGTCTCCCCTTTTGTGAATCATAATATTCAAAGCTTTGCTATCCTTATGCAGGTACAGCTCAGGAGTAAGCCTGAGACTTGTGTCAGTTTATGCATAGAATTAGGGGATTCCTTTCTCTAGCTCTCTCTTCTGTGGAATTTCCCTTCCCATTCTGCAGCCTTCAGGAGCTTGTTTTCTTGGTCCTCTGGCCAAAATGGTGTCATTTCTCTTGGATATTTAGCTGCCTATACTGCTGTCATATGGTTCTGGACTGGGGCTACCGTTCAGGGCAAACCAAGAGAGAGAGAAAAAATCCTCAGAGATCCCCCCCACTACTCCCCCACACTCTTCGGATTGTAGTTGGGTACTGTGGTTCTGGGTGCAAGATCCTTATACTGTTGGAAGTTCATTCTAAAGAATATGTCATCTCTCAGATCTTTGGGGACTTTATTTGAATTAGGAGTTACTTTAACTATTTGAGAGCTTCGGCTCAGATGGCAAAGTGTCTGCCTGCAATGTGGGAGACCCGGGTTCGATCCTGTAGCAAAGAATTTGAAAACTCTGAATTATGTGTGTTTGTGTGTCTGTCCAGTGGGTGAGGTGTCTTGGAACCTTTGATTTCTGTGTCCAGTGACCTGAGTTCCCTAAGTTGTTTGGGGGTATATTTGTGAAGTCTCTGTTCTTTGGGGTGGTGGTGGTCCTATCAGTTCCAGTGTGTGATGTTATCAATTTATTAAAGTACTGTTTCCAGTGACTGAAGTCTCTAAGCCATTTATGGACCCAAATCCCAAGGAGTGAGAGTTCTAAGGTGTTTGTAGTTCCTGTACTTGAGTGTGAGGTCTCTCAGTTGTTTTGGTGTCCAGATCTCAAAATGTAAATTCTCAGAACTCCTTTGGCATCTGTCTTGAATGGTACAAGATTCCTGAACCATTTGATACATGCTTTACACACCATATTTCTGTTCTTTCTGGAAAATCTCAATTCCAAGGTTAATCCTCTGTGCCTTATGGTATGTTGTATCTGAGCTCTTTTGGAATGTGTGTCCAGGCTGTGAGAGATCTGAAAATATATATTTTTTTCTCAAGAATTTGAAGTCTTTGAAATATGTGAAGAATTTTTTTCCATGGTGTTAGGTCTCTGAAGCATTGCAGTGGGGTGGGGGTGGGGACTCTGTCCCAAGATATGATGTCTCTGAGCTGTTTGAATTATTGCATCCCTGGGTGTGTTCCTAGTGGCTCAGATAGTAAAGAATCTGCCAGCAATATAGGAGACCCAGATTTGATCCCTGGGTCAAGAAGATCACCTGGAGAAGGAAATGGCCACCCACTCCAGTGTTCTTGCCTGGAGAATCCACATGGACAAAGGAGCCTGGTCGGCGACAGTCCATGAGGTCACAAAGAGCCAGACACGACTAAGTGACTAAAACTTTCCCTTTCACATTGGGTGTGTTCCACAGGGTGATGTCTTGGAGGTGATTCTATATCTGTGCCCCAATGCTTGAGGCTTCTGAGTTTCTTTGGGATGTTTGATATTGGTACAAGGATTATGAATTGTTTTTTAGTCAGGGTCCAAGAAATGAGTTCTTTTAGCTATTTGAGAATATGAGCTGTCTGAAGGGTATGAGGCATCTGAGTTCTTTTGGGTGTGTGTTCCATGCCGTAAAACCCTTGTCACTTAGGGTATATGCACACATTTGGTGGTTTCTGTGTAAGGGTGTGATGCCTGTGACTAGTAAGTGGTCTGTTAGAAATTGTTCAGTTTTATGTCTCAAGTTGGAATTGTGTTTGCCAGTTGGTTTCCATGAAGTTTGTGAAGTTTGTGAGTCTGTTACCAATTTAGGAGGTTTCTGAACAGTTCTTTTTGGTGTGCTGTGTCCAAGGTGTGAGATGTCTGAACTCTCTAAGTGAATTCAGAATCTCTGGTGACTATGTCTAGGCTGCAAGGACTCTCTGGAGACATGTACCCATAGTATGAAATCTCTGGGCTATTTTGGATCCTGGTCCCAACATAGGAGGTCTGTGAACTCATGGGTATTTGTGTTCGTGGCTGGAGGTCTCCAAATTTTTTTTCTGGTCTCTGTCCAAGGGTGTGAGTTCTCTGAGCTCTTTGGGATCTGGGTCCCTGGATGTGAACATTTTCAGATTTGCGGATCTATATGTAGAATGTGAAATCCCTGTGTTTTTTTTTTGGGGGGGTGGGAGGTTCTGTGTCACATGATGGGACTTCTGAGCCATTTGGGATATGTTCCCAGGTATGAAGAATCTGTTTCTATAATGGTATGATGTCTCTGACCTCTGTTCTGTTTCTAAGGAGTGGGATATGTTTAGCCATCTGTGTAACTGTGTGGAATCAGCTGTCCATGGATTGGGGTTCCATAGTGTGAGACCTCTGCAATGTTTGGAGATTTGTGTCATGTCTTCTGAACTGTATTGGTGAGATGAATCTCAAGGAGATGAGATCACTGAGGTAGTTGCCACCCATGCACCTGAGTGAATTGTTTGAGCCCTTAGGGGGTGATGTGTTCCTAGGATGGGAATAGTCAGAGCTGTCTGGGGTACGTGTTCAGGTCTGACAGTCTCTAAGATATTAGGATTCTATGTGACAGGATATGAGGTGTCTGCTTTGGATTTTCTCTGAATTTGTGAGGTCTGTGAGGTTGGCAAGAGTAGGGGGTGGAGTGAGTGGACCCAGTCCAAAGCTTAAGGCCTCAGAATTGTTTTCTGCTGTGCCCACAGTGTAAGACAAATGAGCTCCTTGGGACACTGTGTCTCAGGGTGTGAGGTCTCTGCAGTGTTTCCGAATCATTGTCCCAGCCTATGAAATCTCCGAGTTTCTTGGGAATCACTGTCCAACGCCTCAGAATCATGTTCTGTGTTCAGCTGTGTGAGGTCTTCATGCTTGAATAGTGTGGTACCACAGAATGAAATTGTTGAGGTGTTCATAGTTCTTTTTCTTGCATTGTAAGTTTTCTGAGCTGTTGGATTGTATTTTCTGCATGTGTGTGAGGATTTGTGCTTTGCGGGGGGATGTGGGTCCAGAGTTTAAAGTTTCTTAACTTTGCAGAAGTCTCTGTCAAAGATGTGGGACCTCATAACTCTTATGGGTCTAAATCTTACCACATGAAATCTTTGAGCTATTTGGCAGACGTTTTCATGTGTGCGGTCTTTGATGTTTGTGTGGGTCTCAGCTATAGGACGAAGAAGGCAATGGCACCCCACTCCAGTACTCTTGCCTGGAAAATCTCATGGATGGAGGAGCCCAGTAGGCTGCAGTCCATGGGGTCGCACAGAGTTGGACATGACTGAAGTGACTTAGCGGCAGCAGCAGCTATAGGAATGAGGTGTTTTTTTTTTTTTTTTTTTTTTTTTTTTGTAAAAAAAACAGTTACTGGATTATGGTTGTTTATCATTAGCTTATGGGCTTCCCTGCTGGCTCAGCTCTTAAAGAATCCATTCACAATGCGGAAGACCTGGATTCAATCCATGGGTTGGGAAGATACCCTGGAGAAGGGAGCAGCTACCAACTCCAATATTCTGACCTGGAGAATTCCATGGACTGTATAATCCATGGGGTCACAAAGAGTCAGACACAACTGAGCGACTATAACTTTCATGTGCTTTTACAGAGCCTCAGCAGAGTGAAGCCACAGTGTACAAGGAGCCTGGGGTCCTCTGCCACTACTTGGAAATCCACCTGTCAACCAGGAATACAGGTATTAGTCTGTGATGTTTATTATTGTGTTGCACCACTGACATTGGGGTGTTGGTTTGTTACTGCAGGAGAATTCATTCCTGAACACACACACAGTGCTGTGTGGATTGAATCCTCTGTGGAAATGGGCTCTGCAAGCTGAGGAGCTCAAGGACAGGGCAGCCTTCTTCTGGGAGGGCCTCCTAGCTTCTAGGATTTGCCTTTCCTTCCTTAATAGTAGACACAGCTCTGGCCAGGCGAGGGAGCTGGGCGGGCATTTGCATCTCCAAGTTGGACACCGGCTCTGGGCAACACTGCCAGGAGCAGAGAGACCATGGACACAGAATGCTGTTCTTCAGAGACGCAGAGGTGAATGAGGCACTGGTGTTCCATAACCGTGCTCGGCTTTAATAATGGGCTTCAGGGTCCATCTAGAGTTGGGAGAATTCAGCCACAACATTAAATATAACTTTGATTTCACTAAATGCCTCCAGTAGTGGATTTCTTCTTCTCCTTAGAATGAAGGCTATTTCTATTGTAAATGAGACCCATCATGCTCCTTCCCACCCCCACCACTGGATCCAGTGCTTCTCCTAGGACAAAGCCCCTGGGGCTAGTGGGGCAGTGGGCAGGGGTTCCCCAACTGGGCCACCTTCAGGGCCATTTGATGTTCTTATGATACAGGCCCACACAATATGCTGCGATAGTTCTTGTTTAGACAGTATTATTTCTACCCCAAAGGAAATGCCTGCCTGAATTCATAGGCAGTTCCGTGGTTGGGACTCTGTGCTTTTTCACTGGCAAGGGCTGTGGATCAATCCCTGATCAGAGAACGAAGATCCCTGAAGCCTTGCAGCAAAACCAAAAAAAGAGAAAAGAAAAATCCTCTTTCCACCAGATCTAGACATTTAAACCACATAGGCTCTGCAGCTCTGTTTCCTTGTTTACAAAATGGACATGCTAGAACCTAGCCTGGCCATTTCAAAGGGGTAGTTAAGAGATTATCTGAAAGGTTCTTTTTTTTTTCAGTAAAGCATTCTTCTCCCTGCAAGCAACAGAAAGTTCTATTAGATGGCCGTCAAGTGGGAAGGCTTTATTTTCTCCCATTACCAGAACATTTGAGGTTGGCAGTCACAGGCTCAATGATACTATAAACAGCTTTGAATATTCTCTCCATCTTTCATCTTGATCATCTTTAAGCATACTGACTTTTATGTTTTCATGTTTATGCCTTGCGGTCCCAAGATGGCTACTCTACCTCCAGCCTTCATATCTATATCCAATTCTGGAAAAAGGGATCAGGAAAAAGGCTTTCTAATGGGGCACTGTCTGGTTGAGTCTTCCAGCTTCTGGTGGCCGCTAGCATTTTTTGGCTTTGGCCACATCACTCCAGTCTCTTCCTCCATGGTCATAATGCCACCTCCTCTGTGTGTGCATCTCCTCTCCTGTCTATCTCAAATCTCCCTCAGGCTCCCTCTTATAAGGACACTTGTGGTTACATTTCAGTTCAGTTCAGTCACTCAGTCGTGTCCCGTTGTTTGTGACCCTGTGAATCACAGCACACCAGGCCTCCCTGTACATCACCAGCTCCCAGAGTTCACTCAAACTCATGTCCATCAAGTCAGTGATGCCATCCAGCCATCTCATTCTCTGTCGTCCCCTTCTCCTCCTGCCCCTAATCCCTCCCAGCATCAGAGTCTTTTCCAGTGAGTCAACTCTTCACATGAGGTGGCCAAAGTACTGGAGTTTCAGCTTTAGCATCATTCCTTCCAATGAAAACCCAGGACTGATCTCCTTTAGGATGGACTGGTTGGATCTCCTTGCAGTCCAAGGGACTCTCAGAGTCTTCTCCAACACCACAGTTCAAAAGCATCAATTCTTTGGTGCTCAGCTTTCTTCACAGTCCAACTCTGACATCCATACATGACCACTAAAAAAACCATAGCCTTGACTAGACGGACCTTTGTTGGCAAAGTAATATCTCTGCTTTTGAATATGCTATCTAGGTTGGTCATAACTTTCCTTCCAAGGAGTAAGCGTCTTTTAATTTCATGGCTGCAATCACCTTCTGCAGTGATTTTGGAGCCCAGAAAAATAAAGTCTGACACTGTTTCCCCATCTGTTTCCCATGAAGTGATGGGACCAGATGCCATGATCTTCGTTTTCTGAATGTTGAGCTTTAAGCCAACTTTTTCAGTCTCCTCTTTCACTTTCATCAAGAGGCTTTTTAGCTCCTCTTCACTTTCTGCCATAAGGGTGGTGTCATCTGCATATCTGAGGTTATTGATATTTCTCCCAGCAATCTTGATTCTAGCTTGTGTTTCATCCAGCCTGGCATTTCTCATGATGTACTCAGCATAGAAGTTAAATAAGCAAGGTGACAATATAGAGCCTTGACGTACTCCTTTTCCTATTTGGAACCAGTCTGTTGTTCCATGTCCAGTTCTAACTGTTGCTTCCTGACCTGCATACAGGTTTCTCAAGAGGCAGGTCAGGTGGTCTGGTATTTCCATCTCTTTCAGAATTTTCCACAGTTTATTGTGATCCACACAGTCAAAGGCTTTGGCATAGTCAATAAAGCAGAAATAGATGTTTTTCTGGAACTCTTTTGCTTTTTCGATGATCCAGTGAATCTAAATGTGGTTTCATTTAGAGCCCGTCAGATAATCAAGATAATCTCCCTGTCTACAGACTCTTCACTTAATCACACCTACAAAGTCTTTTTTGCCATATAAATGAACAGTCACAGGTTTCAAGGATTAGGAGGTAGATAATTTTGTAGGGCTATTAGTTAGCCTGGACTTTCCAGGTGGCAGTAGTGGTAAAGAACTCACTTGCCAGTGCAGAAGACCTAAGAGATGTAGGTTGGATCCCTGGGTCAGGAAGATCCCCTGAAGAAGGACATGGCAACCCACTCCAGTACTTTTATACCTGGAAGATCCCATGGACAGAGGAGCCTGGTGGGCACAGTCCATAGGGTCACAAAGAGTCAAACCCAACTGAAGTGACTTAGCAGGCACACATGTGTTAATTAGCCTTCCACAGTTGAGGATAACAGGAAGGGGCCCTTGAGTAAGTGACATCTTGGTTGAAATATAAAGGATATGAAGTTAACCAAGCAGAAGAAGGGGAGACAGAATGTGCCAGTGACATGTGTAAAAGCACTTGGAGATGAGAACAGTCAATGTTTTTTTATTTATAGAAAGGAAAGTGAAATTTATTTAATGAAAACTAGAATTTAAAATTAGCAAATACAGGCACAAAAAATATATACAAACAGCAGCAGCACTATGTATTGACTCACATAGGGGAATATCAGTGGTTCAAGGGCACTCAATACATCTTGTCAGTTAAAGGGAAAAAAATCCAAACACACACACACACACACAGGCAAACAAAAAACAAAAATATGAACCCAGCATTTTTCAACAGTACACTCAATCTACACCAAACACAAATTCAGAACTGCTTTGCAATGCTTCCTTTTTTAATACAAAAGATGCCCATGTTGCATTAAATATATCTGTATTTTTCAGTGGTTTACTGTTGACTTATTTTTAAATATATTAATGTTATTACATGTAAATCTTCCCTGTATTTAACAGCCTTTCCTTTGTCTTTTTTTTATTTTTAGTATTGGAAGGTATTTATTATTTTTGTTTGTTTGTTTAACCATTTATCATTTATTAATTATTATTATTTTTTAACTTTATAATATTGTATTGGATTTACCATCATGTGTCTAGCTTCCACCTACCAAAGGTTTCTGGTTGGTAGGCAGACAGGTGCCTTATTCTCTGGGAAACTGAATGCAATGGTTTTAAACACTGGCCAGAAAGTGTTTGTTTGCCATTTCAACACATGGAAATAGTTACAATGATGTGTAAATTGCCATTTTCTGCAAAACGCTGTGCAATGCTGGTGTCAAAGACTAGGCAGTGACTATTCATAATGGCTGTTGCAATTCCCTCATGAATAGATCGAGGAGTGGCTTCCCAAGCCAATCGCCGCCTATGAGCATTTAGCTCAAGTCAATACACAGAATTTTTAGCTTGCTCGCGTGTTCCTATCAGCTGTACAATTGCAAAGAGTTGCTGGCGACCATCTTGGTTTTCGTGTCAGTCAGGGCAGGCATGCTCTGGGAGGATGGTGCACACATTGAGGTTCCAGTAGGTACCGGTGGTATAGCCTCACGGCTCATTTCTGTGGGCAGAGAGCACACTGCAAACCCTGGTCCTGGCTCAAACGCATTTCTTTGCCAACGCCAACCGCTGCCACCACCTCTTCCTCAGGCCACCACTGAAGGGACACTCTGGGAAGCCTTTGTTGGGCCACAGTTTTGCACGTCATCAAACCCCTCCCAGCGCTCCTGCTAAATATTGCACACTAAAGAGAGGCCCCTTTGAGGAGGCACTACCTGTGCACCGGTGGCCTGGAGGCAGCAAGAACAAACAATATTTTTTTAAGTATGTTTATTTATTTGGCTGCCTGGGTCCAAGTTGCATTACAGGAGATCTCTGATCTTCATTGCAGCATGTGGGACCTGTTTAGTTGCATCCTGTGAAATCTAGTTCCCTGACTGGGAATTGA
>NW_024070299.1:0-19685 GCF_014754425.2 Oryx dammah
CACTTGGAAAAAAGGCAAATCCAGAAAAACAACAACGTACACACATGCACGCTCTGACCTTCATTGTTTTTCTTATAAGCAGGAAATAAGTTGCCATTGAAGTGCATCCCCTTTATGCCAGAAGGAAATAACATTCTTATCATCCGGACATAAAGCTGAGTCCAGAGAATTCTACACAGAGATCTTGATAAAATCATTCTATCTTATCCTTCCCACATGATGTAATTACTTTTCCACAGTTGCTTCTCTTTGTTGAAACACATATAAAAGCAAGTAAGTTTCCCAATTTGGGGATTTTTCATTTCTTAAGAAGTCTCCCCTCACATTATGTTCAACTTGCACTAAATAAGCTTGTCTGCTTTTCTCCTGTTGAGTTGTCTGCTGTCAGCTGAAATCACAGGCCCTGACACATAAAATCCTTATAGGGTAAAGGTAAACTTTTGCCTCCCCTTCAAGCTAAACTGGATTCCAGTTCAACAGCCTTATCTCCAGGAATGGTGTCCATCCGCTTTCCCGTGTTAGAGAACAGAGTCAGATACATTACTGACACAGTTACAAGCTGAGAACAAGTCCAGGGATGAGCCCTGGGCCTTATCTGACTGCTCTCTATCCCTGCAAAGCTCAGCCCAGGGTGAGCTCAGCACCGGGGGCTTTGTGGACACAGCCTGTTAGCAAACGCCAGCTGGTCCTTCTGAAAAGGCAGACAACTCCCAAACGCCTTCTTCCCTCCAGGGAAGTCAGAGCAAGACTAGCCTCCCTTCCAGGAATCTCCTCCTGAAACGGGTTTCCTGTTAGAACTGGGTCCTGAGACTTCAGCCACCAGGGACCCTTCTCAATTAGAGACTCTTTTTTTTCCATTTCTCCTGCAGGCGGAGACTGAACATGAGTGATGACTCAACATCCTCAAATGGTGCTGGAAGACAGTGTCCAGACCACTCCAGATCCACACTCACACACATACACACACAGGCACACACAGAGACACACACACACACACCACGAAGGCCCACATGCTTTTGTAACTCAGGGTCTTGATCTCATCCAGAGCAAAACCTCAAGTTTTCTCACCCATCTGTTCTTGGCTCCTAGAGACCAAAATCACAAAAATGATCAATGACCTAAGCCAAGGGTGGTCTCCCAAACTCTGTCCTGGGACCAAGGTAGGTAGCAGCCACCTCAGACCCTGCACTGTGACCTGGTCTCCTGCCTCCATCTCCTTCCTGTCTGCCTTTGGTGGTTGTCATGGGAAGCTAGACACCAGCTCCCCTGTAGCCCTGCCGCCAGAAGTCTAGGTTGACTAACCCTCCCAGTTTGTTGGGGACAGAGAGTGTTCTCAGGACACAGGAGAGCTGTGCTAAACCAAGAAGGTCCCGGGAAAGCAGGGGTGAGTGGCCTTCTCCCAAACAAAAGTGATTTAAATGAGGATCCACTGGCCAAAGGATAGAGGACAGAGGTTTTATTGGCCACATGGCCAACCCTCTGCCGCAGCATCAGCCTGGCCCCCTGTCAGCCTGGTGGGAGATGCCTTCAAAGACTTTAAAGGTTCCCACTTCCTATATTCCCTGACCCTCCACCAAATCCACTCTCCTCCTCACACCTCCCAGGAGACCATATGGGAGGAAGGAAATGTGTCCAGGGTCACTGCTGGTTTCTCTCCTGTGACCCCTCGTAAGCTCCTGACATTTCACCCTCTCAACCCACAGTCCCAGCTTGACCCTCAGGCCAGCCTCGGCCTCCTGAAACTACCTGCTCCATCAAGGACTCTAGCAAGAAGGAAGTGTCCCCAGGGCTCTTCTACAGAGGCTGTAATGGGTCTGAGAGGGGAGGCAGGCAGATGCGGGGGTGGGTGGCAGTCTGCCCACCCACGATCACCTTGCCTATGAAGACCCCCAGGGACTGTGAGTGGAAAAGGCTGGGAAGCTGTGTTGGTCCCGTCTGTCCACTGCTCACTCCACAGTCTCCTCAGTCTTGGGGTCACTACAGAGCAGGGCCCCATGGCCATTTCCATTCCTGTGGGAGCCCCTCTAGCCGTCTACCAAACACGAAGAGGTCCATGCTGGGTGCAGCCCCGGAAACAAGTGACCAATCTGGCAGCTGCTTTGGAAACAGTTCTTTATTCAGCTTGCCCGGTAACAAGGAAAGGCTAAGATATATACACCACAGGCCAAAGAATCTGGTTCCTAAAAGGTCAGAAAAGAAATTCTATCCACAACGAGTGCTCCTAGTGTGTAAGCTCCCAGCTGCAGGCGGGATTTTTAGGTCCCAGACCTGCCTGCCTGACATTTTGTCCCTGCGCCGAGCCTGTGTTTTGGAGGAAACCTGCTCTCATCTTTCTCACCCCCCTCCTCCGTCCACCCCCACCACGCACCGGGCCAGAGTTTAACACAGTTATGTGCTCTGGGTACCAAGCTCTGGACACTGGTTTCTTCCCTCCTCACACGCTCCGGAGCACAGGGACTTGGGTCTGAGCACCGCATCCTCCTGCTTCACATCTTAGTGCTTGGAGGCTGGGCATGGGCTGCCCGCACTCTCCGCCCCAGTGCGAAGGCTGCCACGGCCACGACCATGACCACGAGGACCCCAGCAAAAATGGTGGCAGTGTGGTAGCTCCCGTGGGTGCTGGTCTCCTCCTCCGTGTCCACCACCTGCCGGTCTGGGAAGGAAAGGAGACTCAGGGTCAGGATGAGCCCAGCAGGGAAGGAGAAGGGGAGATAAGTAAGGGTGAGGTTGGCGGGGGGGGGGGGGTGTATCCCAGGGCACAGTGATGGCAATCAGAACTGTTTGGTGGGAGGGAAAAAAAATAAAGGGAGAGAGGCGTGCTTTTCAGGAAACTGAGGCCAGAGTCCCCCCACCTCAAGGGCAGCTGAGTATCAGCCCTGGGAGATTTCAGTGTCTTGTCAGCTCTCAGGAGCAATGAAGGAATCTAAACAGAAGGGGAGAGATGGGCTTTGGGATAGTCTTTCTGGCTGAAGGCTCCTAATGGATGTGAAGGGAGGGAGCTGGGACTTTTGACCTCATCTGGGAATGGCTACAAAGTCCCAGCATAGAGGGA
The DNA here is from genome assembly GCF_014754425.2 of Oryx dammah. NCBI lineage: Eukaryota > Metazoa > Chordata > Mammalia > Artiodactyla > Bovidae > Oryx > Oryx dammah. The sequence continues at coordinate 3,053 of NW_024070299.1, forward strand.
GAGACACAGGACTTAAGTTACTGCCCTGTCAGTGGGAATAGAGAAAGGGGAGAGATAAGATTGGTCCCCATTGGCACCCTTTGCCTGGTCCCTGCCCCACCTTCCTTCTCTCTGTAGCTCCACCCCTCAAGGCGGGTGACATATGATGGAGCTGTGTCTCCTCCTGCTGGAGCTGCAGGGGTTTTGATTTATTTAGTTCTATCTCCTGGCACACAATAGATCTTCCAGAGATGATCTTCCAAAGATCACACCAGTCCACCCTAAAGGAAATCAACCCTGAGTGTTCACTGGAAGGACTGATGCTGAAGCTGAAGCTCCAATACTTTGGCCACCTGATGCAAAGAGTCAACTCATTGGAAAAGACCCTGATGCTGGGAAAGATTGGATGCAGGTGGAGAGGACAACAGAAGACAAGATGGTTGGATGGCCTCACCGACTCAGTGGGCATGAGTTTGAGCAAGCTCTGGGAGATAGTGAAGGACAGTGCCCGACTGAGCGGCTGAACAACAAAGATGCCTGGAATGCTGAAAATGTGAGGGAAGAGCCTGGAAGCAGCCAGACTAGGGCAGGGCCTGGGTCTAGGCCCTGAGAGGGAGGGAACTGTCAAAGAACCTCTGTGAGGAGGAGCCTGTGCCTTCAGGGGGGTTTGTGGCAGCTACTGCTGCCCCATCACTAACGCCACCACATTTGTTGAGCCGGCCCAGCCTGGACCAGAAATGACGGGAATCCCTCTGCAAACATAACCTCATCCACACCCACAACAGAACAGCACAGCAGGGGAACTCTGCTCCCCATTCCAAGTGCAGAAAACGAAATGGCTTTTCCAGGGTCAACCGCTGGGAGCTGTCAGAATACACCAGTCCTGCCTGCATCTACACGGCCCTGCACAGACCCTGAGGTCACGACCCTGAGGGGAAAGTTTGTCATCATAGGTAATAACGTGATCATTCATGTTAACATTGATGACAATATGATAGGAACAAAGTCACTGCTCTTTGCAGCCAGGGACTTGTACCAGGCAGAGGCCAAAGCAGTGTAACTACTGGGGTTTTATGTGCCCTCTCTGCAGCCCTAAGCGGTAAGCATTAGCGCTTTTGTCTCACGGCTGAGTGTGAGGCTTGCATTCAGGACCCACAGGATAAAGGTGTCAGGTCTGCCGTGCCCGAGGTTAGAACTGTCTTGACCAAACCCCTCACATGCATCCCCCACAGACCAGAAGCCCTTGGAAGAACACGGGAACCAGGTCTAGTTCGACTCTGTATCGACTCCGTGTCATATAGCACAGGTGCCCAATTCGAGGGCAAATAGGACACCCACGGAAGCAGCCTGAGTCCCTGTGGTTCACGGCCCAGGGCCCAGGCAGATGGCGGGGTGGGAGGGGGGCCACCTACCCAGCTTCCTCTTCTGGGGCGAGGCCTGCAGCTGGATGGGTCCCAGGACGACGTCCACCTTCTCCTGGTAGGAGCTCACGTCCCTCTTGCCCCTCACGATGCAGCCTCTGTTGCAGCGGGAGAAGGGGTCATACGCCCTGCACACGACCATCTTGCACTTCAGGTACACGGAGGGGAAGCGGTTCAGGAAGTGGAAGGAACTGAACTTGAAGCGGACGATGTTGGACGAGGGCTGGTGGTAGGGTCGGTAGGTCTCATCCTTCACGCACCTGGTGGAGCAGAGGAGTCGCCGTGAGCTCTCAGCAAGGCGCTGCGCTCCTCACGCCACCCAACCACGCGCAGTGCGTCCTCCGGGGAGGATGGCGGTCACCAGGCCACCTGCTGCCTTCACAACCCTCCTGTGGACCACCTGCTGGGCAGGCTCTTTGTCCACTGCCCCATCTACCCCTTGTTTAACCTTCCCAACAGACTGGGATAAGGGCTCACTACGCTCATCTGATGATGGCTGAAGAAACTGGCTCAGAGAGGTGCGATTTTCTATCTAGGGTGATGCAGCTAGCGTGGCGCTGAGCTGGTTTCTCAACTACAGTCTGCTTCAAAATCAACGTTGCTCCTGCTACATGCATATCTTTGGAACCTTAAGGCTCGCCTGGAGTTTAGTCATTTGGTCTAATTTTACTTTATAGCTAACCTGCTGGATGGCAACTGACAACTCCCTGAGTTCTCCAGATACCCAGAAATGATAGCCTGGCTGCTGAAGCCTGAGCTGCTGGAGCCCAGTCTGCCTTCCTTGCACTCTGGGCATGAGTTTATCAGGTAAAGGCTGAAGTCCACTCCCGGAAGACACTACTTACCCGCTCCGGATGAGATCGTAGGTCAAAGATGTAAAGTCATTGGGATTCGGTGATGCCACACAGGTGTCCACAAATAAGGCTAGGGAGGCTTTAGAATGGAGGATTTCAGCCTGAAGGTACAAATTCTGGTTTAGGTCCACGTAGTATGGGCTGCTGGTCACCGGATACAGGAATGAAGAGGATGTATAAAAGGAAATGTTCACGTCAAAATTGCCGTATTGTATGTTCTCAACCTCGATGGTGTCATTAGTAACATAGATCGTGTTAACCCAGGTGTTCTGGAGCATCTTGCAGCTGACGTGAATTTGGAGGTCCCTCTTCCTATTGATGATGCCACCAGAAGCAGTCGCTTTGAGGAAGTTGGAGTAGGTAATGGTGTCATTATCCACCTGGAGGGGCAGGAAGGAGAGCAGAATCAGGCAAATGTCATCCACTAAGGGCATCTCATTGCTGGTTTGGGTTAGGAGGAGATTGAAGTGATGCTGCCAGACTACAAAATGCTCCCAAAGCCTCAGAGAGATGGGAGGTATCTGTCACTATGGCTCCTGTTACCTGGGATAGACACACTTCCCAGCAAGATTCACTCCTATCACACCTCCCCTTTCCTTTGCCTCATGATACAGACCACGAGGTTGGTGATCCTCCCGGGAGCTGCTGCTCATGGAAGGATGGGTGTGTTTGGATGACCCCTACCTCGGCTGTATGACTAAGTTGAGTTTGGTCTTCCTGGCTCGGGGCCCTTTGGGCTGTTCTGTTTCAGTCTCACTCTTGCTGGGAGAAATAAAGGGAGGCAGTTGTGAGGGAGGGGCAGCTGGTGGGATTCAATTTCACTGTGCTGTGGGGATGCATGTAGCTATTGCAGCTTGGTGTCTGAAGCTGCCGGAGCCCAAAGCAACAGAGATCCAGACTTATAGCCATGGCAGCTCTCTGACCTCTGGGCAGGAACCTCCCCAGAGGCTCTTATGGAGCACGGGGTGGGTGCCATGGCAACGCAGGAGCATTTCTGTCATGCTTTGCCTCTCTGCTCCCCAAACCACAACACCATTTCCTACTGCACCTTTCAGGAAGCAGCAAACTCATGATTGTTGATCTCTCATGCTGCTTGATGGGCTCATGTCTTGTAAGAACAACCTCTCCAGGGGAAAGAGTCTCACAACCTGATGCTCTGTGAGCAACTCAAGGAAAGGGTGATGTCTAAGCATCTCTCTTTTCCCAGAGCCTGGTAGTGTTGATGATAGCATTATTAGCATCAATAAAAATTCATGGAATGGAGGAAAGACCTGGGGCGTAGAAGCCCAGCAAAAGTAGTGTGATGAGAGAAGGATGGGGCTGGCAGTAGCAAGCCCACATGGCCAAAAGGTCACAAGTGAATAAGTGCCCCTGGAAGCCCCATGGTCATGATCATCTGGCCGCAGGTGAGCTGAGCACAAGAGCAGCATTCCCAGGTGGAGACAGGGGAGGGGGAGGACTCTCCCTCCCAAATGCTGTGATGGTCAGAACCTTGCCTGATATGAGTTCCCACCAGCTGTGGGCGCCTTTGCAGGAATGGACACAAAAATAGTGGCCTAGATAGAAGCCCTTGTAAAATGTAAGACAACCTTACTCTTAAAAAAAAATGGAAGGGGGACTTCCCTGGTGGTCCAGTGGTTAAGACTGTGCTTCCAATACAGGGGGCGAAGGTTCAATGCCTAGTCAGGGAACTATGATCCCATATGCCCTGCGGCTGAGTCAACAACAGCAAAAAAAGTGAGTCGTTGAGTCACAGTCATGTACACCGTGAGGAACAAAAGTGCATTCCTGGCCATTTGGGAGTTTAGACAAGTTCCCTTCTGAAGCCAGCACTTGTACAACCTAAATATAATTATTCTTTAGAACAGCATGTGTTGCAGCGGCTTTCACTCCATGTCTGGAGTTGCAGAGCTCAGCTCTGAGTTAGTCCCTTCCAGAAAGACTTGTGAAAAGAGACAAGTTTAACAGGTAACTAAAGTGGTTTTAGTGGAGAAGGAAATGGCAGCCCACTCCACTACTCTTGCCTGGAAAAGCCCATGGACGGAGGAGCCTGGTAGGCTACAGTCCATGGGGTCGCAAAGAGTCGGATACGACTGAGCGACATCACTTTCACTTTCAAAGTGGTTTTGCTGCTGGGGAAACTTTGCCTCTTCTCTGACCTTGGTTTCCCTTTTTTTTCCTGTCAGAGCGAGTCTCTGGGCTGCAGGGGATGCCAGAGCCTGCACTTTGGCCTCAGGTCTGGAGGAGAACCTAGAAGGGGCTCTATGCCTTCCAGGCCTCCATGGGAACTGTTACTCGCTCAGTTGTGTCTGACTCGTTGTGACCATGTGGACTATAGTTCACCAGGCTCCTCTTGTCCATGGGATTCTCCGGGCAAGAATACTGGAGTAGGTAACCATTCCCTTCTCCAGGGGATCTTCCGGACCCAGGGATTAAACCCCAGTCTCCTACATTCCAGGCAGATTCTTTACCACCTGATCTACCAGGGAAGCCTCTATGGGAAGTACGCTGTATTTACATTTTCTTTTAAAAAAATGGGGAACTTTATATTGGCGTGCCAGTGATTAGCACAATAAACCACATAAATGTTGTCATCCTGTTACTCCTTCAAAGCTGAACTGAAGTGTCTTCAGTTTGTACATACACATGGAAGTGTTTTTGAATCCACATTTGTCTCTGGTTTCCATGCTCAAGCTAGATTCTGAATGTACACCAAGCCACGTGGCATGCGGGTTTAGTTCTTGATCATAAGAAACAGTTCTGACTTTAAATTAAAATTCATTATTAGACATCTGCCCAGGTGGCACTAGGGGTAAGGAACCCGCCTGCCAATGCAGGAGATGCAAGAGAGGTGGGTTCAATCCCTGGGTTGGGGAGATCCCCTGGATGACAGCATGGCAACCTACTCCAGTATTTTCGCCCGAGAAATCCCAGGGACAGAAGAGCCTGGTGGGCTGCAGTCCAAGGAGTCGCAAAGAGTCGAACGCTACTGAAGTGACTAAGCACGCAGGCCCACACTGTGCAAGGCATGGGATGGATGGGGAGGGCAGGCTGTCCTGGCCTCTACATTTGCCCGACACCGGCTAAACAGGGCACCTGGAGGAGACGCGGAAAATTTCAGCTACAGATCACACTATCCTGTCTTTGAATCTCGGCTCGTGACCATGTGGCCTTGAGCAAGTGGCTTAACCTCTGTAAGCCTCTGTTTCCTCTTGATTAAACGGGAATAAAGGTTGTCTCAAGAATTTTGAAAGTCTCGTTGAAACTCAGAGTTCGGTGTCTGGCACGCAAACTAGCCGTTAGTAATCTGATTATAAAGGCTTAGGCTCCGCACCAAGGGGCGTAGGCTGTGGCAAAGATGAATGAAATGTGGGCCTGCCTTGGAGGTATGGTTTGTAGAGGATACAGGTATTTAAACGAGCAGAAGAATAAGAATTAACCTATGCGGCCCACGACCATCCAGGTTAGAAGACCAGGGCTGCCCTGTGGCTTTGGCATCTCCTAACAGAAATGAAGGAACACAGATGGAATAGCCCAGACATCAGAGGCTCCAGGCTGTACATTTGGAGCCAGGAGGGGTGGTTGCCTATGGTGGACCGACTCCCACTGACTAAACTCAGGACAAACCAGAATCCAACATGACTGATTTGCAAAATGTAAAAGCCAGGTGGACTAGAGTGTTTGCAGGGCGTGACTCATCTGTACGCTTCTCTGCACTTACGCCTCCATGACCCACTCAGATCCCCCCAGAAGAGATCCGATGGGAGCTGGGTGACCACAGTGTTGACTGTAGACCCTCGGGCCCAGGTGCCCGTCTGCCACCCACAGGCTCATCTGGTTAGCTAATCGAGAGTCCCCTTCTCTGTCACTGTTCCTTGTGACCGGAACAGACGAGGCACAGCACCGTCATGGCCCCTTGCCTGGCACACAGCAAATGGGCAGAATGTCTTTGGCGACTGACAAACCCTCTGATCGTGTGTGTCACGCACACTGTACACATTTGAGCATTTCATGCTGTATATTTGCTGCAGACCTAAACCTAATAAAAAACTTCCTAGGTGGCTCCGTGGTACAGAAGCCACCTGCGAATGCTGGAGACGCAGGTTGGATCCCTGGGTCAAGAAGATCCCCAAAAGTAGGAAATGGCAACCCACTCCAGTATATTTGCCTGGGAAATCCCATGGACAGAGGAGCCTGGTGGGCTATAGTTCATGAGAGCTGGACATGACTTAGCAACTAAAAACAATTAAGTTTAGGCTTCAGCACCCCCATCCCCACCCCGACTCCAGGCACAGGTCCTCCCAGGGGTCAGCAATGCACTGGCACCACCATGCATTTCTGTAAGATTTCTAAAAGTAAGATATGCTTGCGTTCTTTCCACAAAGGAGGCACCCGTCCCTCTCAGCCACCCCAACCTCGACCTATGTAAGCTCTAGGACCTTCAAAGCCTGGAACTGCCTCTGGGAGTTGCTACTGTTCTTGCTGACCTGATGGCAGCCTACCAGGCGCCTCTCTGCTGGACACTGTGGGAAAAAACTCCCCGCTGACCTTCTTTCTCTGTTTGAACGTGGCTGCAGCCATGTCATGACACCAAGGAACACATTTATACCCTCACCCAGATTATGTTCTGGTTATAGCACAGTCACATTTTCTGGGCCCCCAGGATTTCCAAAGCATAGCAGCTGTTGCTAAGAAAGCTTGCTTGGCAGGAGGTGGGGGGGAGGCTCCAGGCTTACCTGCTGGGTGGTGCCGCAGCCGGAGTAGGGAATCATGAACGTCACCTGGCTCGACGTAATCCGGGGCTGACACTGGTAGCTTGCGTCCGAGCCGGGAATGGCAAGGTCCCTGGCAGAGTAGCCCAGGGATTGGAGGTAGCTCGTCTTCACATTGGCTTGCATGTGATTTTGCAGGCAAAGCAGCTCTGGGGGCCAAAGGCAGACGGTGTGATCAGTCAGCGCACCTCCCGCTAAGCCCACAGAGAAAGACTGAGATGGCTGGCACATGGTCTTCCTGTGGACACAGCTCACCACACCCCCAGATGCCTTGGGGCTCAGGTCAGTTCCATTCTCCTGAGACCCCTAGAAGGGCACAGGGACTAGGATTCCTCTGATGGAGAAATGGAGGCAAGATGTAAAACAACGAAACGTCTCTGCCAGGTTGCCATTTATCCTCTTAGTAGGATAGTACTTGGGCTTTGCTGGTGGCTCAGTTGGTGAGGAATCTGCCCACAGTGCGCAAGACTCAGGTTCGATGACTGAGTGGGGAAGAGCCCCTGGAGAAGGGAATGGCAACCCACTCCAGTATTCTTGCCTGGAGAATCCCATGGACAGAGGAGTCTGATGAGCTACAGTCCATGGCATTGCAAAGAGTCAGACACAACTGAGGGACTGACACACACACACACACAGTAACTCTTGGGGCAACTTGCAGGGATGTTGGGAAATCAACATCCTTAGCTATGGACTTAGCATAGGTCCTGCAGCTAAGGGCAGGTCAGTGCTTAAAATCCTGACCACAAAGATAGCCAGCACATCTCCTTGCCCGGCCCCTGGTCAATCTGTACATCAGTCCATTTAACAGATCCAACTGTGGCCGCCAGCCTCTGCTGGACGTGGCTGAGAGAGCAGCTCAGACCACTTTCAGGAATCAGCCAAATGTGCTAGGTCTCAGGACAAGGCCACGGTGTCCCACACTCTGGGAAGGCCACAAGGTCTCAAGCCAGGTGGTCCCCTCTGCCCTTGGCCCTGACATCTCACTGTCTGATGACAGCATCCTCTCGCCCCTTCTGCTTCGTCTCTGCTGACCACAGAAAGGCCAACCCGCCACCCATCAGCCAGTCCTGGGCAGCTGGAGTCCCCAGACCCCTTGCTCTTGGCCCCCTTCTGCCCCACACCAAGCCTTGGTGACCTCACGGGGCGGCTCTTGTTTCTCCTTCCACAGCCCTGGGATGGCTGAGCCACCGAAGGTGCTCAGAGGTGTCACCCCGGATAGGCGGGGACTTACTCGTGTTCCCATTGGAAGGAATGGAGAAGTATTCGGCTGAGAACCCTCTCCTGGTGACAGAGGTGTCGCTGACGAAGCGGATGGAAATGAAGTTGGACGATGAGGTGAAGGAATCCCTTGCCCCGTCACAAACCCGGGCGAGCAGCTGGGAACTGTGGTGGGGGCCGTCATACACTTCGATGTAATCGTAGTTACAGCCACCTTCCAGCCTGCAGAGATGGAAGGCACAGTCTGGCTTCACTTTCAGCCAGGATTTGATGCCGGCGGTCAGAGGTGTTACATCTCTAAGCCAGAAACTCCGACAAAATTAATAATCGAAAGGAATAGACTTTCATTTTTTTACCAGAGTAGAGTCAATGTACAATATTATACAAGTTATGGGTGTAAATATAGTGATTACAATATTTAAAGGCTATGCTCCATATATACTTATTTAAAAGATATTGGCTCTCCTCCCTGGGCTATATTGATACCATAGAACCTTGTAGTTTGTTTTCTACATCATGGTTTGTACCTTTTCATCCCCTACCCCAAGTGCCCCTCCCCCAACCCCTCGCCCCACTGGTAACCACCAGTTTGTTAGACTTTCTTAAATCCAGTGGAGGTTCATCCTCCCATGACCTCCATACATCGCTCTTGGTCCTGCCTTTTGGGGTCATGCATAAGAAATCTACAGCTCCTCTCTTGACAGCCCTTCACAGTTCGTAAGAAAGAATGACATCCCACCTTCGACTTTTTCTTTTATCAAAAAGACCCCAGTTTCCCATAGAATTTTTTTCTTAAAATCCATAAATTCATAGTGACAGAAACAAATAATTGAACAAGTAAATACTGGGCAAGTCAGATAACCCGTCTGCAGCTCAGATTTCTTATTTATAAAGGTGAAATCTCCCAGTGCAAGTATACTGAAGAAAGCTCTCACGAGGCTCTAACAGTGGAAAAGTGCTTCCTAAAATGCCACCAATGATGGTCATTGTTATTAAGATGCTGGCCCAGAACTAGTCACGGTCAACCTTCCTCTGTAGAATTTCATGAGCTTTAAGTACAATCCCCCAAATGAATAGTAATGATGAAGAGATTAAAATAGCATCGTATCTTTTGCAAAACTCCACACGAATTTCCAAGGCAGAAACTCCCAAGCCACTGCAACCAGAAATCTAGAGAAAAAACTACTTTGTTCAGTGGTGACTGTTAGAGAAAAAATGATGGTACCCCCTTTCCAGGACTCTACAAGCTACTGGTGTCTCAGTGTGGTCACCCCCGCCCCTTGAGCCAATCACATATCCCAGTGGTGCTCATGTTGTCTCCTCTGCTTAAAACAAGGATTCCCACCCTTCACTGGATAAGCAACAGATAACCTATGCTCTGCCACAGGAATTATTCCTCTTCTGCCCAAAACCACTCCCCCAAGAAAGAGGGAGCAGAGAGAACAGAGTTTAGAAAAACTAGTGTGGTTGTTAATAGGATTCTTTGTGCTATTACTGCTTCTAACAATAATCCCTCCCATTGGTTTGCCCAAGTATTTTCATATATTTCTCCTGTGACTTTCCCAGGAACCAGGAAGGGAGGGGAGCGGGTATTTTATTATCCTCTTTTGAGGCTCAGGAGAGTTAAATGATTTCCTGAGGTCACGCAGCAAAGTAGTGACAGGTCTGCAACTTGTCACCGGACTCTGATCCTGGCGTCCCCTCCGCGGCTGCTTCTAGGCTCGGTCGAAAGTGGAACCCATAGGAAAAAAAAGGCAGTGGGGAAAATATCTCTTCTGAAGTGCCATTTCTCTCCTCCTAAACTGTCTGCAAGGTGCTCACCACACCATCACACGCACTTACTGGACATCTCTGAAGGTCACAGTCACTCGGTAGTTGTTTTGAACTTCAATGTCCCACACACACTTGGCGTTGTTCGGGTAGTTCCTAGGGTAGAACGGGCTGGAAACGTTCCCTGAAGATTGGGTCAGGAAGCCTCCGCAGGAGTAATTTGCTGTTGGGACAAAGGGAGAAATGCCGATGACCCGCAGTGTACACCGTACAGTCACACGGGGGACATCCACCAGGAGGCGCCTGCACCTGGACTACCTCCTGAGGGTCAGGGCGGTGCCCCTACAGGGCGGCCGTACTTGGGGAAACCATCTCCTCACGGTTCTCCTTGTCCCTCCCCAGTGTCACTGTCATCAAGGAGAAGGGAAGGGGGACTGGTCAGTGGGGCTCAGAACTTACTGGCTGGGCCGGTGACGTTGTAAACAGGATCTGTTGACAAACAGAAAAGATAATGATCAGTTTCCTGGCACCCTTGCTTCAGCTGCTGAGTCCTTGTCAGCTCTGCGCTGGAAATGTGCCAACCCCAGGTTCCCAGCGAGATGCCAGATGCGGGACTTGCCCTCTGGGAGCTCACAGCCTAAAGAAGAGGATGGAAAAGAGCGAATCCCAGCCTCCCTGGATGGGACTGTGATGGAGCAGAGCCCAGGAGGTGCTAGGAGCTGGGAGATTTGGCTCCTGATCCAAACTGAGGAGGGAAAGGGGACGGGTACATAGGGAGGTGAGGCCAAAAGGTCAGAAGTGTGTTCCAGGCAGAGGGAACAGCATGTGTGAGGGAACCTAGGTATGACAGGAGCTGGCATAATTGGGGAACCCTGATGTGAATGGAGCAGGGGTGGGAAGGATGGCAGGAGTCAACTCCACAGTGGGAAAGAATTTGCAAGCCCTAGAGATCATCCTGAGCACTAAGGATCTGCGTCCAGAGGGTGCTGAGGTTCCAGCCTCGAGGCAGGGACAGACCTTGGCATTTGATGAAGACACCCTAGAGCAATGCAGAGAATGGGTCAGGGGGAGGGGCAGCCTAAAGCTGCTGTTCTGCTATAGGAGACCAGGTGGTGAGGAGGGGAGGCTGGGGATGCAGAGGAGACATCTGGGGCATGGTGGGGGGGCAGTGAGGGGCGGTTCAGCATCCACTCGGAAGCAGGCTATTGGGAACTTTTGTTGATTACATGCCAGGCTCCATCCAGGCTGCACTGACCTGGGACTAGTGTCCCAGACGAGGGGTGGGACCTACACAGTGGGAGACTTCACCTAGACACTGACCAGAGACCCAAATCGTCGGATGGCCAGGTGATTAAAGGACAAAGAAGAGCCTGGAGAGAGGCGCAGCCCTCCTGGGGTTGGGACATTAGCTACAGAGACGCCACGTGGCAGGAAAGTCAGGAGCGGTGAACTCACTGGAGAGTGAGTGTCGTGACTGCAGCCCAGAGATCAGCAGCCAAGCCTGGAGAGAGGAAACCCAAGGCCTGCGGGCCAGGTGGGAAAATGTGATACTTACTCTGAGTGGTTGTAGTTGTTGGGGGCAGCCAATCTAGAAAGAAAACCAAGTGACTTTAGGATATTGCTGGATCATTTTTTAATTCCATACTCAAGAGTTTGATGGAGAAAGTAAATCATTCTCCTTACTTCAGGACTTCTCAGAGACTTGATTATACCAGCCAAAAGGGGTTAGAGAACACACCACATCCAAACATACTTGCACCAGACATTATCCTTGTGTCATAAAGATCATTTGGGGAATTGCTCTCAACATGGAGGATTATTTAAGAGATAAACCTCTTTAGGGCTGCTATTTGGTCATGGTTCTATGATGGTGACAGTTCTGCATGGCATGACTGGGACACTTATTTTCACAGAAATGATCAGAGGACCTAATCCTCTCCACCCCAGAGTGGCTCTGAACAGGCGCAGGCAGCAGGAGGTGGCGGGGGACCTGAGGTTCCTCCAGGGACAGCTGAGTGACAGCTCTGGTCCTGGGGACTCAGCAGGTCACTGAACAGCCTCCAGAGTCCTCAGAGGTGCCGGGAGCCAGCGTGAAGAACTCCACCAGTGGCAAAGGTCATGAGGAACGAGGCTTCGGCATACCCAAAGGCGGGATCGAGCCTCAGGAAACCCCCTGTTTCCGAGCATCTACCCCCAAAACCAGAGTCTGCCTACTTTACTCCTTTATGCTCCCACCTATACCTCTGACTTTATGGGGAGCTATCTCCCACCACCTCTATCGGAGAAGGAGTTAACCTACAGCTCCAGTTAATAAAAATTCCTGGGCGTGACAAGGGTGTCTCAGGTCAAACCTCTCTGCTGGCAGACTAGCTTGTGTGACAGGATTATCCATACTCTTGCTACTATGTACATGATTGTTTATAACCTCTCAACCATAAACAGCACAGAGAGTCTGGGTATTTTGAAAGCCTTAGCACTGGGTTTTTCTAAAGATAAAATTCATGTTGGTGAAGGGTTTTTCATTTATTGGGCCAATGTTTGCTGCTAAATCTCCATATTCCCTGCCCTTATAATGAATATAACCAGCATATAGGAGAAATAGGTATTAATCTTTAAGATTAATCATGTTAACCTTCAGTTCAGTTCAGTTCAGTCACTCATTCATGTCCGACTCTTTGCGACCCCATGAATCGCAGCACACCAGGCCTCCCTGTCCACCACCAACCCCCGGAGTTCACTCAGACTCGCGTCCATCGAGTCAGTGATGCCATCCAGCCATCTCATCCTCGGTCGTCCCCTTCTCCTCCTGCCCCCAATCCCTCCCAGCATCAGAGTCTTTTCCAATGAGTCAACTCTTTGCATGAGGTGGCCAAAGTACTGGAGTTTCAGCTTTAGCATCATTCCTTCCAAAGAAATCCCAGGGCCGATCTCCTTTAGAATGGACTGGTTGGATCTCCTTGCAGTCCAAGGGACTCTCAAGAGTCTTCTCCAACAACACAGTTCAAAAGCATCAATTCTTCAGCGCTCAGCCTTCTTCACAGTCCAACTCTCACATCCATACATGACTACTGGAAAAACCATAGCCTTGACTAGACAGACCTTAGTCGGTAAAGTAATGTCTCTGCTTTTGAATATACTATCTAGATTGCTCATAACTTTTCTTCCAAGGAGTAAGCGTCTTTTAATTTCATGGCTGCAGTCACCATCTACAGTGATTTTGGAGCCCCCCAAAATTAAGTCTGACACTGTTTCTACTGTTTCCCCATCTATTTCCCATGAAGTGATGGGACTGGATGCCATGATCTTCATTTTCTGAATGTTGAGCTTTAGGCCAACTTTTTCACTCTCCACTTTCACTTTCATCAAGAGGCTTTTTAGCTCCTCTTCACTTTCTGCCATAAGGGTGGTGTCATCTGCATATCTGAGGTTATTGATATTTCTCCCGGCAATCTTGATTCCAGCTTGTAACCTTAGGCTAAGTAAATTCCTTTCTTAATTGTAACACACTACACCCTCACCCTATAGGAATGCAACTTTATCTGGTACCTTCAGAGGGTGGTGCCTGGTTTAAGAAAAATCACTCCTGGAAAATAAGTTTCTGGTTGACTGACCATTATCAGAAAAGAACAGATCATAAAATGTTAGCAGGCTCCCTGGCCAGAAGATGATGTAAAAGCCCTAAGACCTTTTTGTATACATTTATATGAAGCACCTGATTTTGATAAAGGTCAGGACTGCTGACCCTCACGTGACTTTAAAATTTCCATTTGTCTCTATGTGTAACAAAAGGTATATAAGCAAACCTGAAAATAAACAAAACGGATCAGTTTCTGGAAAGACTGATTCCCCCGTGTCGTTCTTTCTTTCCCTTTCTGGCTGAATTCCCATCTGGAGCATGGATGCTCGCCATGTCTAGTTACTTGCCCTGGCTTCTAAGACCCATGCGAGAGGGAGCCCAAGGTGGGGCACCCTCCGCTATTCAAGAGGGCACCGGTGGCCTACATAGATGGTGCAAATTCCTTGTCTTGGAGTTTTATTGGTATTCCACGTAAATCAAGTTATTCAGCATCTTTTTGTCCACTAGTATTTTCCTACTACACTATTTCTTTCTAATCTCCTTCCATAGCTTTAATTAAACAATTAATTCCTAGGATGCCGACTCCATCCCCACTTCGAATTCCCTGGATCCACCGGGTCTGGACCCTGGCATGGAGGGAAATGACTCCCCAGGAGGAGGCTGCTCTTCTATTGGAAACCTGAGAGGTAGAATCCCGGAAAGGATTTGGCTGGGTGGGGCTGCAGGGACTCACCTGGAGTGGAGGAGTTGATCTCTGCAGCTACAAGAAAGAGGAAGTATGATCAGCCTCAGCTCCAAGTTGTTGTTGTTTAGTTGCTAACTCATCTCGGGCACTTTAGGGACCCCATGAACTGTAGCCTGCCAGGCCTCTCTGACCATGGGATTCTCCAGGCAAGAATACTAGAGTGGGTTGCATTTCCTTCTCCAGGGGATCCTCCCAAATCAGGGATCGAACCAGCATCTTCTGCTTTTAGGTGAATTCTTTACCCTCCGAGCCACGAGGTAAGCCCATAAAGCAAATGGGAGAGTAATGGCAAGCTGGATAGCAGCTGAGCATTCAGCACAAGGACCAGAGATGAAGCAGCCTCTGCAAGGTCTCCTGGAGTGCACAAGTCAAGGGGTGCTCTGACGAGCTCCTGCCCATCCCCACACCCTGAACTAGCCACACACACCATCAGTCACTGGCCTCCAGTTTCCAGCAGCTCAGAGGTGAAAGGGGTCTTCCGCAAATGACATCACCCAATACCTGAGCAAATGACTCCAGCATCTTCATGGTGGCCACAATTGTGGAAGAACCAGCCTTGGTTCCGGCACTGCCAGAGATTAGACTCCGCCCCTGAGCACACCACGTCATCCAAGGTGATGGGGCCAGAGCCAGAGCCAAAGTAGGCATTTCCTGGGGCTGAGACTGCATATCCACAGCCCAACTGTCTGCACACCACCTGGGCATCTTGAATGTCCCAGCTGTCATCACACACTGTTCCCCACCGGCCACCATGGTAGATTTCCACACGCCCAGCACATGTGGGATGGGAGGAGTTCCAGTTCACCAATCTCAAGCTGACATCTGAAAGACACACGCTGTAAGTGGTGATGACCCCATCCCCCAGCAAATACCCAAAGCCAATTAACCCCTGGTTCTTTCCCCATCCCAAAAGCCACCCAGTGACACTGATCAGTGAATAAACAGCTACATGATCCACCTGGGAGGGGCCCTTGACATCACAGAGTTCAGATCCCTCATCTTCTAGATACATTCTTTTCTGTATCTGCTTCCATATTCTTTCCACACGGTTTATCACAGGTTACAGAATATAGCTCCCTGTTCTCTACAGTGGGACCTTGATGTTTATCCATTTGAATGTAGTAGTTTGCATCTGCTGATCCCCAAATCCTCAGCCATCCCTTCCCCAAAACCCCATCCCCTTGGTAACCACAGATCTTTTCTCTATGTCTTGTACTCACTTCTTGGAAAGGAGTTATACCAAGCAGAAAAACCAGTGTTTCGGACACTGCCATCACTCCGAAATCGAACAGTCAATCGGTTGGAATAAGAAGTGAATATTTCCCTGGTGTAGTGACAGATTCTCCTCGCTGAGGCATTTAGTGGGCCATTAAGGATTTCAACATAGTCAAAATTGCAGCTACTGTGTTTCTCCAACCTGTATGGAAAACGGGATTCAGGTCAACATCAGGGTGTCTGCTGCTCACAAACTTTGTAGATATTTTGGACTTTATGAGAAATGTCCTTGAATCTAAGATCTTCTTCTTGTTCTTCCTTAATCAGATCAATGGACTGCCCAATATTGAGACTGATACTTCCTGGTGGGGATCAGAGAAACCTGAAATGCAGTCCATGGCACCCGAGGTGGGAAAGTCTCCTGGCCCAGGACCCAACCCAAATGACAAGGTAGTCCATGGAAGACGCCTCCTTCTCCAGGTGGCCTGGGGGTTACTTACTGCAGACTGTCAAAGCCCAGGTTTATGAGGTAGCCGGGTTTCACTTGTATTTCCCAGACACAGTCGGCATTGTTGGGGTAGTATCCTGGGTAGAATGGGCTGGAAAAGTTCCCACTGGCACTGAATAAGAAGCCGCCACAACTTGGAAAGGAGTCTGCAGAGCAGAGAGAGAGGGACACCCCCATTGTGGCGGGTCTCCGGGGGTGTTATGACCAGCGGTCGTCTTCCGGGTGAGTGTCCTCAGGAAGTCCTTTTCCCTCCTGCAGAACTTCTCAGTACCTTGACCATCCCCACCTACTCAGAGACTGGCCCAAAGGACTGGCGTACACAGCAGCACACCTTTCCATTTTGGGCACCAGATGTTTTCAAGGGGCCCTAAAGATCATTTGGGGGTCACTCTCAACGTGAAGGCGCATTTAACAAAGAAAGCTCTGTAAGGCTGCTACTCCGTCTGTTTCAAAAATGGTCACGGTTCTGCATGGCATGAGTGGGACTCTTATTTTCATAGAAATGATCAGTGGACCTAATCCTCTCTCTCTCACTGAACAGGCACAGGCAGCAGGAGGTGGCAGGGGACCAGAG
>NW_024070300.1:0-20366 GCF_014754425.2 Oryx dammah
GGGTATCAAATCTAAAGCTCACATTTTGGACACATCAGCCTATTAGGGGATTCCTCTACGTACAAAATACTGCTCTAGCGCATCAGACCAACAGCTCTCCTTGGGGTGTTGCAGATGGACTTGTCAGGCGCGCCTCTGTCTGCTCCACTCCTCTGTCCCCCTGGCTCCCGTACCCATCTTGGCTCCCGGCTAGATTCAGTTTCTGAATTACCATCGGGAGAAGTAGGACTTGTATTAATTATCTGCACAATATCCGTCCCCTCTGGCCTGTGCTGAGATGAAAGGAAGAGCACTCTAGCTGGAAATGCCTGAGGGAGGGAAGCTGAGGAACGTTCCAGCCCAGGACTAATGAGGGAGCCATGCCCAGCAGGCTCCTGGGAGCTCTTTCCAATCCGACAGGGAGCCAGTGTCTTTCTGTCTCCAGCTTGGCTGTGGCTTAGTCCACAGGTACTGCCCCAAGCTTGGGTGCTACCTTGGCCGGGTTCTTTCTGTATTTGAGCTGATCTCCCAATGGCCAGCACCCTCACTGGCCAGCACTCCAGGTAAACGTCCCCCCTCACTGCCCACCGCTGTTCCCTATTAGGCTGATTGGACACCCATCGCTGTCTATTTTCACATGGGCCCCTGTTCTTTTGGTGCCAGGCTGCCTGAGGTTTTCTCCAGGCCCAGTTTGTGCAGCAGCATCTGCATTTCCATCTCAGCCTGGTTCCATCTGGTTATTTCCTCTCTCTCACGGTCCCAGTCACCTTGAACTAGATCGGCAAGACAGAAAGCAGCAAGGAGAAGCGGGCTCTGAGCCCCCTCTGCAGGGCAGCCACCTTTGTTCTGCTTGTGCTAGTGGCTGCTTCACTCACACTCATTTGTCCCATTTTGCTTGGCCAGCAGCACGGTCAGCCGGGGTGGCCTGGACTCTGAGCCATCTATAGCCTGGACCCTAAGCCCTGATCTCGTTAGCCTAATGCTCCAGTTAAGCTCAGCTCATTTGCTCATTCAAAGCAGCTTTAGCATAAAGTCTGTGCCTAATTTTGTTATAGCTGCATGAGGAGTTACGGAAAGTCTATGGTGTAGTTGACTATAAAAACTTACACCTTTGAAAATTCAGTCAGTTCAGTTCAGTTCAGTCGCTCAGTCATGTCCGACTATTTGCGACCCCATGGACTGCAGCACGCCAGGCTTCCCTGTCCATCACCAACTCCCAGAGTCCACCCAAACTCATGTCCATCGAGTTGGTGATGCCATCAAACCATCTCATCCTCTGTCATCCCCTTCTCCTCCTGCCTTCAATCTTTCCCAGCATCAGGGTCTTTTCAAATGAGTCAGTTCTTTGCATCAGGGGCCAAAGTATTGGAGTTTCAGCTTCAGCTTTAGTCCTTCCAACGAATATTCAGGACTGATTTCCTTTAGGATGGACTGGTTGGATGTCCTTGCAGTCCAAGGGACTCTCAAGAGTCTTCTCCAACCCCACAGTTCAAAAGCATAAATTCTTCGGCACTCAGCTATCTTTATAGTCCAACTCTCACATCCATACATGCCTCCTGGAAAAACCTATGAAAATTACCCAACAGCATAATAAGATTCCATGGACAGAGGAGCCTAGTGGGCTGCAATCCACGGGGTCACACAGAACAGAACATGACTGAGCTACTGAGCATGCACGCACACATAATAAAATGAGATGTGAATGACACAGAGTGTCTGGAATGGTCTGTGATTTGTTGTTGCTTGAATCAGAAGGGAAGTGCTGAGAGTATTCCGAGGACGGTGCGATGCCTGGCGCTCTGACTGTTAGGGGACATCTGTCTGGGTTGATGCAGGTCTTGAAGCTTTGGAGGATATGGACCAAGTGGGTCTGAAATTATAGCAAGTAGCTGGAACTCAGGGAGGCCTGAACTTTGGGGAAATCATCCTCCTGAAGAATATTCAAGTTGGGGTCAGCCTAAATGAAGCCAGAGGTTCTTATCAGAGGCAGTGGAAGATGAGGGAACGTGACACTTTCTCTAACTCTGGGGAAAATTAAGAACTCATTTGTCAAAATAAGTAACATTTATTGATAAAGTCTGTTATATGCATCAACTCATTTAATCCCTAAAACAATGCTATGCAATCAGCATTTAGATTACCCCTGATTTTTAAAGATGAGGAAGCTGAGGCTCAGAGAGTTGAAGACCCCAAAGCTATGTCAGGATTTGAAGCTGTGTGTCCTCAGAATACTTAACTTGTCTCACCATATCCTGCTGCCCACCCCACCCCTGGTCCTCCTTCCTGGGGGTCCTGGTGACTCACCCTCTTTCTTGGCAGACCCTGTGGTTTTTGACAACTCGGTGAATGAAGTCATCCTGATGGTGCCACACCTCGTGGCCCCACGTCCGTGCGCTCCTCAGGCCTCTTGGTTGCTGGAGCAGCAACTCTGCACCTAATGCTGCCTGTTTTGTTTGTTTGTTTGTTTTGGTTTTTGGTTTAAGTTTCTTCTTGGAAAGAACGAGGACCAGGTTTCCCAAGGGCTGAGCCAAAGCCATTTAAGTAATATGCTCAGTTACGTGAAGAAGCTTTTTTTTTTTTTTTAATCAAGAACAGGCGTTCTCAGCTCAGGTGAGCTCCCCATGCTGACAGCACTTGGAGCAGACTCTGTCCTCCCTTTTCACTTGAAGACTTAAGCCCGATGTGCCAGAAGCCTGCTCATTACGCCAAAGCCTTTATGTTCCCAGGGCTCCCCTCCTGGCCTTTGTAAACATGATATATTGGTTGTCAGTGTCTATCTCGCAGGATGCCCAGGGTGTTCTGTGCTTAGTCGCTCAGTTGTGTCCGACTCTTTGTGACCCCACAGACTGTAGCCCGCCAGGCTCCTCTGTCCATGGGGATTTTCCAGGCAAGAATACTGGAGTGGGTTGCCATGCCCTCCTCCGGGAGATCTTGCCAACCCAGGGATGGAGCCCAGGTCTCCTGCACTGCAGGCGGATTCTTTATCATCTGAGCCACCAGGGAAGGTGCTTCTTGTAGCAGCATGTGGAGGGAAGTAATAGGGAGGCAGTCAGAGGGGGCTAACGCAAGCTAAGTGAATTTCGCGGGCTAGGCGCTGTGCCTTCTGTGTATTTTAAAGCTGAATTACAGTGGCAGATTATCGGTACTATTGGCTTCATTTTGCAGTTGAGAAAACTGACACTCAAGGAAGCTGCAGAGAAGTCCACCAAAGGTCGAACCAGGTTTCTCTTGATTCTGAAGCTATTTATCCTTCGTGTCAGACCTCATCCAGCTGGAATTTTATCCTGTAGGCAATGGGGAATCACTGAAGGTGCCCAGCAGGAAACCAAGAGGCTACAGGAATGTTTTAGGAAGGTTAATCCGACAGCAGTGAGTGGGATGGGTGGGAGAGAAGTGAGGCCAAAGCTGTGAGGACAGGTGAGGAGGCTTCTGCCCCAGAGTCGCTGTGAGATACCTCCAGAGGGACAGCAGAAGCAGACAGGATACTGAGAAGGAGAGGAGCAGCTCTGCACAGCGGAGAGGACCCTGATATGATGCGGAAACCTTTCCTTCGTTCTGATCAGCTAGGGGCTCGCTGGCTCTTGGTGGCCAGTGCCGGGGGTGAGACTCGGTGATCACTTCTGCTCAGGTCAGTTCATCCAGGAGCAGAGGCACGTGTGAGCTGAGAAGGCACCTTGGTCCGCTCCTTGGCAGGGCCGGGCCGGGCTGGCTGCTCTTCCTGGGCAAAGCCTAGACCTTTGAAACTTCCATTGTCTAGCCCAGGAGACAGCATCATGTACGCTCAGTAAATTGCATTTGGAGTGGTGAGCTCAGAAGTGTCTCTGACATAGAGAATGAACAACACTGTTTATGAGCAACTCACCTCCTCAGCTAGGGGAAGCAAATGAGTCCAATGACTGCTCCTTTACTGTTGAGGAAGCCAAGGCTCAGAGCTTATGTGACTTTCCCACGGTCACCTGTGGAGCCAGAGGCAGAGTTATGATTCAGGTGTGCGGTACTCAGCTTTGACCTGAAGTCTTGCTGGCTCCCCACCTCTTCCCTCCGTGGTGTCGAACAAACAGGTGAAATTAATGGTAAGCCTTCCAGTACAGCGGTTTATGGTTTGCAGACCTGCTTCCCATTCATTGTCTCATTTGATCCTCACAGCAACGAGGTATTATTATACTCATTTCACAGAGGAAGAAACCGAAGCTCAGAGAATCGAGGGCTTCGCTCATTCCACTGTGAATGACAGAGCTGGAATTCAAAATGAGGTTTTCTGACTTGAAGTCCTCAGCTCTGTCCCAGAGCCATGAGAATAAGGGGGAAAAAAGAAAGAAAAACAGGGCATCAAAGAGGAAAAACAGAAGACTCAGAGGAGGCAGGGCAGTGAACACAGTGTAGATGGTTCTGGAGGCCTTCAGGTTCAACATAATAAAACGCTTCTGGGTAGAAAAGACTGTTCATTGTAGGTGTGAGTACCAGGGGAAATCAGTCTATCCACTTGGGGAGTGAGCCTGGCTCTTCCTAGAGGCTGATGATTGGAAGAAATGACCTCTGAAAAGTCTCCCCCTTCCTATCCATAGATCTTGTGAAGAGAAAGAAGCCAGAGAAAGAGCAAAAATGAACATGTCAGCATTTTTCTGTTAGGTTCCCAGAGAATTAGGCTGAGTGGATGGATGGGCGGATGAGACTTAGGAAAACTGTACATCTACTGAGCCACACACCACACGGTCCTCCTCACAAGTTCTGAACAACTCTCCCTGCTCCTCTGTCCTTTAACCCATCTACGTAATATCATGCTATAAATGACAGCCACTCTTCCAGCCAAGGAGGAAAAATAGGGGTAGCATTAAGAGAGAAGCTGAGAAGTAATTTGCTTTGTCCAGAAGAGTGGAAGAATAGATGGAATGGAATCTCCCCACGTCCTCTCATTTGCTGACGCCCTGCTCTGGACTAAATTAGGATTGCTTCCTGCCCGGTTTCCCGGGAGGTGATCCATATGGCGTTTGTGGTTGGGCTCAGAGAGGTGAGGAGCCTGCAAGGGTCCAAGGAGCCAAGAGCTCTGCTGGTGCAGGGTCTTGCTCTCTGCGCTCCTGTTAGAGAAACACTGCAGTGGGCCCCTCTCAGGCCAGGCAGGGGAAAGGCCAAAGGGCTGCAGATGGTCCACACAGGGCTGGGCCTTTGCTCACTGCTCAGGCTCAATCACCACTTCCCAAGCTGAACCAGTAACTCTGGCCTGAAGGCTGCCCTGCAGTCTCATCACAGAGAAGTCCCGGGCCTGTGTCTCCTGACCCTGGGTTCCAGTTCTAGCTATCATTGATGATGCCTAGTATTTAACACAGCATCTGTAGGTAGTAGGCACTCAGCAAAGAACTGATGGAGCGAGGAATGAATGAAGTAATTAGCTGTGACCTTGATTTCCACATCGGCAAAAGGGGCATGATAATGCTGTCACTGCCTCTCGCTCCAAGTCATCCCCCGAAGCTCGGGAAACGGACGGGTGGATGTTCATGCACAGTAGGGTCTGGCTGCACATCGGTGATTGACGTTTGAGCCTCCCCACCTCAGGTCATGTTACTGCTGGCTTGGTGGTTAGAAGCAGCTCTATCCTCAGGCTCCTGGAAGACCTGACCCACGGCAGAGTCTCTCTGAATTAACCTGTAGTTTCCTTCTCCCCTAAAGAGCTTACCTTTAGAGGTTCTGCCTCTGGGAGGATGCTTCAGTGTGCTGGGAGGCCTTTTCGCTGCCCTCTCGGTCCAGGATCTAGTGCGGGAAGGAGAGGAAGCAGCTTGCTTATAAACTCACCCCAGCCGAGCCTCTTTCGCAGACACTGACGGAGACTTCAAGACTAAGCACCAGCACTGAAGGCACTTTTAGGAGATCCCTACCTTTGAGCTGAACATAGTCGCTAGAGGGAAGGCGGCAGGGATTTGGGGTGGGGGGAGCTAAGGAGTGGGAGGGATGAAGCCTGGAGGAGAATGAGAGGCGGGAAGGAAGGGAGGAGGAAGAAAAGAGGCAGCAGAGTCTGAGAGACAGAGAGGGAGAGGCAGAAAGGAAATGGAGAGATGGGGGTAATATGAAGAGACGCAGAAAAGAGCTGCAGGGAGACAGATGAGAAAGGGAGAGCTGGACAGACAGATCCCTCAGTCTCTGGGAATGGCAAGAACCCTCAGCAGCGTTCCAATGCTGGGAAAGTGTGCCAGCTTGGTGGAGGCAGCGCTGGGGGACGACAGAGGTTGCCTGGGGTGCGGATAGGCTGGGATGAGGCCCAGTGTGGGGTCTGGCCACCTACTAAAAGCCCTTGCTAATTGATTATCTGATGCAGTGATGACCAACACAGCGAGAAACCACTCCAGACCACAGACTCCCTCCCCACATCTTCACTGGGAGCCAGGCCTGGTGTTACCCTAACCCCAAGGCAGTACTAGCATCCCAGCCAGCCTGCCTTTGGCCTTGGCTGGGGGTAGGGCAGCGCTTCTTGGTGATGGCGGCGGTGTGTGCCCTTCTTAGATGGGTGGGACTGTGGTATAACACAGTAAAAGAGAGCCGCCTCAGAGACACAGAGGAGAAATCTGCTTCCATAGCTTCAAGCCCCTCACCGGCCAAGGCCATGGACGTAAGAGGTGGGTCGAAGCAGCGGCCTGGAAGCCCCGATGTGGAATGAGTCCGGGACAGGCCAGCTGGGCTGAAGCTGTCTGTGAGCGGCTAGGCTGGTGGGACGAGGACGGCCCCACGTGGGGAGTCCTGCAGGGCTACAGGGGCTGCTGAAGCACGGAGAGGGGATGGTCTCAGAGGTCTGGCGAATCCACTGCTCTTGGCTGTAAAAGCTGCACCATGTGAACGTCACGTGCAACCACACTTGCTTTCACGAGTGCTCCCGCCCCGTGGGCTGTGGGGTGAGAGGTGGGTGGGGTCTGGGAAGGGCGGCTTTGGCTCTGAAGCTGCTCTGTGGTTTGTTTGGGGCGATGGTGGGGGCCGGGCATCCACCTCAGGGACCAAGAAACCCGGAGCTCTCCTTTCTCATCCCTGCCCTTTCCCGTACACATCCTGGGAGGAGAGACTGGGCAAGGAGAGAGAGGAAAAGTGGCCTGTCCCCCACTGCTGTGTTAGCACAGGAGGAGAGAAATAAATTAGCCTTGTCACGCTTTCCCCAGGCTCCACAAGAGCAGAAGAGTTCCCGTCCCCTGTGGGGAGATCAGCCATTGTTTATGAGCCCCTCTGAAGGGGGCACCGTGGGAATATCCATCCTTGCTCCAAGCTGGGGGGGCGGAGGAGCTGGGGGGCCCACCGGCGTCTGCCTTCTTAAAGGCACAGGAGACCCTCGCTGGAAGCCAGGGTCCAGCCCAGACTGGAAGCGGGGCAGCTTCCAGTTAAAGCAGAGAGCTGCTATTGAGCCCTGGAGCACGGAGACCCCTCCACGGGCAGAGGGTAAGAAACACTCACGTGAGTAACGGAAAGGGCGCTGGGGTTTCCACACTGGCATCCCGAGGCGAAGAGCTCATCGGGCTCTGCTAGGGTTGGCCCCAAACACAGCCTGCGGGATGGACGGACATTCACTGGACCAACGGGCGCAAACCAAAGACTAAAGGTTGGGAGTCTGGGCAACGGGGAGAGGCCTCAGTACAGCAGGAATGACATTTTTCTAAGGTTTGGGGGCCAGGAAACACCACACGATAACTCCGTCTTTCTCCTTGTTGAAGAGAATGACTGAGGGTCCAAGACTCCAGCAAAAGGCGCCCCAGCAGCAAAGGGAGAGGCTGAGGCGGTAACGGAGGTGCGGATGCGGTGGTCGGAGAGCTGGAGAGGGAAAGGAAGCGAGAGAGACTAAAGCAGCAACCCAGCGGCAGCAACTTAGGAAAAAGTGCGGGCCAGAGGTCCACAGCGTGGGAGGCTGCAAGAGGCGAGGGTGCAGGGCCTGGAGACAGGCTGAGGGAAGAGACAGGGCACCCGGCTGCTGTGAAGCAGGGAGACAGGCGGAAAGTCAGGAGCAGCGGGAGGGAAAGGCGGGCAGGGGGCAGGTCGGGGGAGGCTGGAGAAGGGCCGGGAGGGCTGCGGAGCGGGGTGTCCGCCTCAGGGAAGGGGCAGGGGGACGACCCACCCTGGAGGGCAGGAGCCGGCAAAGGAGGGCCTGCTGGGTTTTTTTTCTCTTCCCCCTCTCTTTCATTTCAATTGCTATCAATAATCCGTTCCCAAGGAGCTGCCCTGACAGCAATTAACAAAGCATTTATGCTCCAGAGAGAAGCTGAAATCATTTCCTCCCGCCTCCCTGCGCTCCCTGGGCAACGGGCCTTAGCGCTGAGATCCCCAGTGGCCTAAGGTCCAACCCAGGACACGCCGGGGAAGGGTCGGACAGGGGCCAGGGAGGATCCTCCACTGCTCCCCAGAGCGGGGCTGTCTGAATGCTTTATACCAGGGTCTGGGGGTGGGGGTGTCGTGGGAGACGGGAGGTGCAGAAGCAGGGGATTTTAAAGATGGCACATTCGGTAAAAGCTTTCCTGATGACCAATCCTCAGCGCACGGTAGAGGGAGGCCAGCTGCCTCTTCAGCCTGGTGGCCGGGGGTGACACCTCTCTCTCTTTGCTAAAGTACCAAGAACCTAGGAGGTTAGAACACCGTGAGGAGTGTTTTCCAGAGCTGATTTCAGTTCAGTGGACCTTCACTGAGCTTCTGTTGTGTGCCAGGACTTCTGACAGGTGGAGGGGGTGTTTGAGAAAGAGCAAGAGGGTCCTGTAGGAACAAGTAGGAGCTGATCATCTGATGGGCAAGAGGCACAGTGAACGACACAAAGAATTGCGATACTAGGCAGGTGGTGCCCGGAGGCACTGGGAATACCAGGAATCAGTAGAGGAGAGGGAAAGAGAAGGCGACAGGGCAGGTCACTGGAAGAAGCTCGTTCCCAGGAAGGGGAGTGGGGCCATTCCCGCTGTGGAGCGGGGACGGTCATTGCTCCATCGCCTCCTCACCTCCGGGAGTCAGGCTTTGTGTCAGGCACTTCACATCCTTTGCCGTCTACTTGGTGCCTCCCAGGGTACCCTATAAGGAGGCAAATGTTTTAACAGACTAGGAAACCAAGGATTAGTGAGGTCCCATAGCTTGCCGGAGGACGCACAGCTGGTAAGCAATGGAGCCAGGTTGAGAGATCTCAGTCTGCTCCTGTTCTTTCTGTTTTGCTTCCCATCGGTAATGTTTAATTTCAGAGCTTGCTTACTCAGCAATTTCATGTCTAGGGATTTTTCTTACAGATGTCCTTGTGCATGAGCACAATGACCTTGTATACAGAGTTGTTCACGGTAGCATCCTTTTTCATAGCAAAGGATTAGAAATGACCTAGTGTCCATCATAGCGGACTGGTTAAATGGATTTTCAGACAATGGAATATTCTGCAACCATCAAGAGAAGTGGAGAACACTTTATGTATAGATATGGAATAATTTCAAGAACACACTGTTTAGTGAAAAAAATTACAAGCACAGAGCAATGTATTTAATATACTGCCATTGTTTAAAAAGGACGGGGGGGTGGAGAATATTTATACATAATTAATTTTTTGCACAATATGTACATGGAAGGAGATATAGAAAACAGCAACTGGTTGCTTCTGGAAAGAGTAACATGTTTGGGGATCAACAGTGGATGGTATATTTTCACGGTATATTCTTTTATAACATGTGTGTTTTGGACTTTTTTGATATATTCCCTGCTACAAATAAAGAAATAAAAATAAATGTCCTGGTCTAGGTGATGCGCGTCTTACTGAGCAGCAAAGTGGAGATGACAGTTTCTGCAAGAAGTGGATAATAGTTTTGGAGAGGTTGTTGATACTGGCTTTAGAAAAACCTGGATTTGAATCTGCATGCTGACACTTTTAAGGTCCAAGTCGTCAGACAAGTCATGCCACCTCGTTGAACCCCAACGGACACGTGTGTAACCAGGGACTCTCCCTCCGCACGTGGAGGACGGTCCTCGTCTGCACTGAGTGCTCAGACAGCTGCAGCCGTGACCACTATGGACCCTGGAGAAGCCACGAGAAGGGGCGCCTGGGAGCTGCTCATGGCTGGTCAGGAACACTCACTGATTCTTGATGCCTTTCTGACTCCGGGCATCCCTGGCAAATCTGTGTGCCCTCTTGCCTGAAACTGCTGGGCCCCACAAAGAATCTCTGTTTGGCCAGAAACCCTGAGGGCAATCCCAGCCCTGCTGCTCTGACCTGAAGTTTCTCTCTGTCTTCTTTTTTGCAAGCAGCGTTCAGTTGTCCTCAAAGATTTCCTCTCCGGCCCAAAGGCTATGCTTCTCTGGAGGCTGTACTTTGTTGCGTCCATATGAGGCGAGGAGAGGCAGAAGGCTGTCAGGAGATGCGGCAGACTGGAGTCAGAGGATCTCAGTCTAAACTATGAGCTATAGGTCCTTCAGTCCAACTCCCTAAGCCTCAGTTTCCTTCTCTGTAGAATGGGGATGTGCCCTGTGATGATCAAATATGTGGTAAAACCACTGTGTCCTATCAAATATGTGGTGAAAGCACTGTGTTAGTGTGGAAGCAGGACTGCCTGAAGCATGCTTTCTTTTTCTCAGGATGATTGTCATATAGACAGTTGCGGAGGCTGGTAAATGGGCCTCAAGTCAGGTCATACCAAAACAGGATCAACAAGGGTTTCAAAGGAGCAGGATGAGGCCGTGCCAGTTCTGCTCCTGCTGCTGGGGAGGGGCCTGTGTGTGGGCAGGTGAGCGCTGGGTAGAGAAGAGGGGGTGAGTGGACTGGCTGAAGAGACTGTTCTGGGGTTTTTCTCCACTCACTCAACAATCAGGAGTGGGTATCCCTTTATTGGTTCTACTGGGAGGTTCTAAGACCCGGGTAGTCCCATCCTTGAGAAATACTCAGGCAGATGTGGGGCAGAGATCATTCGGTCATTCAACAAACACTTACGGAGCCACTTATGAAAATGGCTATGAAGGGGGCCCAGGATGGGTCAGCCCTGGCCCCTGTTTTCTAGATGCTTATAGTGTGGCAGGGAAGATCATTCAAGGCACGTAAGGCTGTATTTTCATAAGAGAAATTTTTACCCTTGTGCCAACTGATTGTGCAAGAACTTGATGAACATGGGGCAAAAGTGCTCAAGGGCAGGGGGCATCAGCTAAGAAAAGGCTTCCTGAGCAGGCGGGAGCCTGGTCAGCTGGACCAGAACCAGGAGGCCATGGTGAGAGGAGGTGGGGTGAGCCGTGCGGGACCCTGGGGCGCGGCGTGTCCCTTCAGGAGAGTGATGTGCAGTGAGCTGGAGAGGAGCGGGCTGCGGGGGGTGGGCTGGGGCCCTGGGCAGCACGGGTCCCTCTCCCAAACTGTCAGCCCTGCAGCTGTGCTGCTGCCTCGCTCGGCAGCGGGGAGTAAACTGCTTATTATTCTCCCCTCAGCCTCACCCGGGCATCTCACCCTGCCAAACAGCAGAGTGAACGGGAGCTGTAACCGTCTGGCAGAGGCACACGTCAGATCTGGCCAGTGGAGCAGCGGGGCCTGGTTGGCTCCTGGCTCACGATGACCTCAGTCCAGCCAGAGCCACCAGGCACCTGGGTCACCTGCTTTGTGTCTGAGTTAAAGCCCGTCCAGGCTGGGGATGGCAGCTCTGCCTCTGTCTGCTGGGCCTCTCTGTCCGCAGGCCTGCCTGGGAGATTCACATCAATATTGATTGTCTGCTCAGCTATCTGGGAAGGGGAGAGCGAGGCCAGGCCAGGGAGCCCCATCAGTCAGCCCTGGAGGACAGAGCGCTCGGGCTGAAGGCTGGCCGAGGCCCTCCTGGCCTTCTCCCTGTAGGAGAGGCAGGACTCATAGGGGGACACCTTGCAGGGTGGTACACACGGCACTCAGAGGAGTGCTCACCCCGGGTGAACGAGGACCATGTCAGCAGAGAGAGCAGGGGACCTGCGAGGGCATTCTTGGTGCCATTCCGGATCTTGTTCTTTGTGTCTTTCTCTGTGTCTGAATAGCTTGGAATACATTTTTGTTTAGTGACCTCGAGAGTGCATGGAACTCTTCCTCCAGCCTCCAGGCGAGACTTCAGCAATGCGCTGGACACTGGTGGTGTTTCTGTCTAAGTTTACAGCTCTAGAGAAGGAATTCCCAAGCCCCCAGCATAACCCAGCTGCATCCTGCTACCTGCCCTTCCTCCAGTTGGTCAGACAAAGCTGCTCCTTCTCTGAAAGCCCTGCCTCTGTGGGGCGGGAGAGCTTGCCGCTGGGCTCCAGGCAGCAGCCCTGCAGTGCTTTGTAAGTCCCTCCCCGATCCTTCCTCTCTGCTGACTTCATCCCCAGTGCCCCTGCCCCCCAGGGCCCCACTCTCTGAGCAGTCAGGGGGAAGAGACTTTGGGGGAAAGTGGATCTGGCAGAGAAGCAGAGACCAGACAGTTGTTCAACCACCCTCTTTCCCTTATTTATTCCCATCTTCCCAAGACAAACGCCCTTATGAAGGACCAGGGACTTGGAGTAGTCTGAGTTTTTGTAAGAAAATTCCCCTATCTAGAGTTGATGGATCCAAATTTGGTGACTAAGAAAGAGGTTGAAACTCCTTCCTGTCCTGTCGGTCACGGGCATGACCTTGGAGCAGGGGGACAGTCATTTTCACTTTGGGGGGGGGGGTCCTGTCAACCTGGATATACAGGAACAAGCCATCAAACACCAGAGGAATCCCGTAAGACTGTAGGCTCTGTCGGGGAAGAGACCCCTCCTGTGATGGTGCCGGGCACTCAGAAGGCATTTCATTAGGGCTTGCTGAAATGCTGGGAGAAAGTCAGCCCAGGGAGAGTGCTTTCAGAGCCAGGGAAGGATGGCACAAAAGTCACAAGCTTTGGAGTCAGACCTGGATTTGAACCTGAACCCTGATGTGTATCAGCTGTGTGGCCAGGGGTGTTGCTTCACTTCTTTACTCCGGGGTCCCCTGAGCTGTAAACAGGCAGTGAGAGTGCTCACCTCGTGGGGTGTTACACAGTCTGATGCACAGAATGTAGCTGGTGCATAATAGAGGCGAAAATCCTAAAATCTCCAGCCCCCACCTTGAACACTTCAGTTCCTGAGAACCTTCTCTCTCTCTTTTTAATATATATATTTCATTGACGTACAGTTGACTTGGAATGTTTCAGTGCTTGAGAACCTTCTTGAAGCTCCTGGTGGAGATATTTCTGTCTCTGTGTCTTAGCCTGTGTTTCTGTGTTGCCTTGCTTTTGGTTCCTCCGTAACTCCCTTTTTCACCTTTTGGGTCAGGTTTTCTTTCTCCCCTTTCTGTTTCTCTGCTCCTTTCCTTCCCCCCAACCACTTTATTCTTATTATCTTCCAGTCCACCCCCTCCCATCCTCCTTTACCTCTTCCTTTCCCCTTTCTGATTCCGACCCTCCAGGGCTGTACTTCTTGCCTTGCTGCTCCACGTTCCTCTATGCAAGGTATAGGATGACTCTCCTCAGAGCATTCAAGTGAGTGGGTGAGACATATCTCTCAGTTCACGAAGCAAACAGGGAGCCGCTCTCCACAAAGGCCACACCGGATGCTTAGTCACTCCTGGGGAAACCTCGTAACTCTTGGAACCCAATGGCTCCAACCCCTTGTTATCGCTCCTGCTTTCCAAGGGCCTCGCTATCCAGTAGGGTCTTCTGCAAACCAACAGCCAGGCCTTGAACATTGCATTGTCCAGGCAATGGACTCCTCCCAGGGCTCTGGAGGGAGTGGACAAGGATTGTTTGCAGGATCAAGAAGCTCTCATCTAATGGGAGAGTCAGCACTCTCATGAGTCAGGCTTGATGCAAGCTCAGACAACAAGCGATAAATAGAAAGCGATTTTCTTCCTGAGCGCTGAGAAGCTGTGCCGTTTACAACAAAACAAATGTAATCAGAGAAGACTTCTTGGAGGAGGTGAGTATGAGTGCAGGGACTGAAAAGAGGTCCTGGGTTGGGGGGACACCGGGATGGAGAATAGTGGCCTGTGTCCTCCTGAGAGTAGGTGAGGGTGCCCAGGTTGACTTGTGTTCCAGGACTGTGCGTTCAGTTTTACAGGTTGGAGCCAGGAGCCATCATAATGCAAGTAGGTTGGTGGAGGAGGAACAGCGGGAAGACAGGGCTTCCCAGAGCAGCTGGGTCAGATCCAGCTGGGCCAAATCAGGCTGTCAGTCTGCGGGCCGAGCAGGTGCTCGGACTGCTGGTGCCACTCCCCTCTGGAAAAAACTTCCGAGGGTCCAGTTCCTCCCCTAGCCCCAGGCCCCCAAGACTGCTTTTTGGGAGAAGCCCACCCTATAGGAGGGGAGGGCGGGGGTGGGGGTGGGGCGGCCGGGGGTTAGAAGGTCAGCGAGTTCATCTGACTTTCTAGTATGTGGGTGAGGGAAGGAGGAAAGGTACCTCAGGATAAGTGAGCATTTCTGCTTTGTGAGTCTATGTGTGTATCTGAAAAAGACATAAAAAAAGAAAATCTGTGTAAATGGGAGCATCTGTGTATGTGTCTATGTGAGACCCAGGGCCACACCCCTCCTGCTCTTATTGATAGCCCCTTTTGATCCTCCTGACATTTTCTCTTTTGAGACCTGAGGCCCCATCCAACCCTCGAGATCTGGGGCCTCGGCACTGGCCGAGCCCAGTTGCATCGTTTTGCCCTCTGATGCCTCAGATTGGCTGCGGAGAGGCCCCGGCCCCAGTGGGATCAAACGGGGCGGGAGTGGGGGGCAGGGGGCGTAGAGGGGGAGGAGAACCCTGCCTTACCATCTGCAGGCGGGACAGAAGGATGTTTAGGAACTGACTCACCTAAGCTCACCTGGCCTGCATTTTAATGAGGTTCTCGTTAATGATGTTGTGTGCTGTGGGGAGAGGTATTACAGAGCAGAGGATTCCTTACAGCCAGACTTTCCCTGGCTTTCTCCTGAATTTCTCCTTTTCCAGGGAGACTGGCCCCACCAGTTGGCACCTGCTCACTGTCTTGCTGTGCTTCTCTCTGCTTCTCTCCCCGCTCCTCCTGTGGCACCCCGCAGGGCAGGGCAGCCGGAGTGGTCCTCGGCCCCTTGAAGCCCTTGGGAGTGGGAGCAGAAGGGCCAGCTCACAGCAAGCTGGACCAGCAAACAGGAGCATCCATCCAGGTCTTCGCCACTGACATCAGAAGCCTTGGTTGCCCCGATGAGCAGAGTAGTCTGGACAAGCTTCTGGCCCTTTGCCCTCAGGCAGCCCTTGGTTTTCTTCAGGTTGCAGTCTCAGAAAGCAGGGATCAGAGATCTGAGGCTGTTGTCCTGGATTTTTCAGTGTCCCCTTGGGAAAGGTGACTGTGTGGCCCAGGGCAATGCTATCTGTGGGCTCTTATCTAAACCAGACAGGCTGGGACGGGCGCCTGGAGTAGGGCGAGGAGGCAGGGCTGGGCACTCACAGCCGCCCCATCCTCGCGTTTGTCTCCATCACCGCCCTGTGCCTTCTCCCTGGAAGAAGACGTGTTACTATAGTCTACTTTTTGATTCTGGGTCTTCGTGTCATTAGTGCTTGGAGAATGTGGCCTCCTTTGTACTTTTCCGCCTTCTCAGACTGGGGAGTTCCAGGGCATGGGCCACATGTCCTCAGTTTGGAGCCCGCTAAGGGCTCCTTACTTTTCCCCTATATCCCGCCTAATGGGCATGGAGGGTGCGAGTGGGGATTGGGGTTGAGCATAGCTTTGACTGATTAGGAACTGCCTCCTGCTGGCAATCCTGGGCTGACACGAAGATGGAGAGAGCCTGGAGCCAATTCATCAGCTTCTTCCTCCGAAAACCTCCAAGGAAACCTCCAAAACATGTTATGAAGATCTCTATGTCTTCCTGTGATGTCTGGGAAACCAGAGGGCAAAAAACTCTTTTCCTCTATCAGAGTAGGAAACCTTTAAAGAAACCAAGCATGTTAGCCAGACACGTACATCTGGAAGTAACAAAGTCAGAGTTCAAATGCAGAACCCTTTTGTCTCCAATCCTCAGCTTGACCCCCTTGCTTCTATTAGGTGGGATTTTAACAGGTCAAAAAAGTAGCTCATTGGCATCAGTAAGAGCTACTGAAACAGCTTACCAGCCCTTGGTGGTTTTATGCAGTCAGTTCACTTGCTTGCTCTTGCTAATGGATCATTCTGTCTGGCTGTATAGGGAGGCACGCCAGACACGGGGCTTCATGCATACAGAAGAGACCTCTGCTCTGACTGAAAGCAAGTTGCCAAACACTGCAAAGGGAAATAAAGAAATGGGGTAAAAGAAGAGGGGAGTGAGTGGCAGTCAAGAAATGCTGTGCAAGGGCCTGTCTGCAAGGGCGAAGGGTGGGCTGCAGGGGGAAGGCTCCTGGGCCAAAGCAGGGACAGATTACTTCCTGCTGAGCCGGAGTCCGCTTATGCAGCAGGCTGGCCAGCCAGAGCGGCAGGCTGACAGAGGGGGGCCCAGCACGGGGAGACAGAGGGGCCAACCTCGGGTGGAAGCCAGGGCTGGCTGAAGAGGGCACGGAGGGCTGGGAGGGAAGGGGCCAAGCTGTCCTTGGTCACCCTGCCTCCAGCTTCTGAGAGGGAAGCTTTTACGAGCGTCGCTGAGAAGGGGAGAAGTAAATTGTTACTGAGCAGAATGGGGACAGGTGGTGGGGAGAGACAGAGGCAGGGAGGGGAGGGCGGATGCCTGGCGGGTGCAGGGCAGCTGCAAGAGGTGTGCGCCCCCTCTCCTGGGCTCCCCCAGGTCTGATGCAGCCAAGGCTCCCCTGGGGGTAGTGGGGGCAGCCCTGCTTTCCTCTCCTCGCGGGGTGCCTGCCTGCCCAGGAGGAAAAGGGGAAAAGATGCACAGCTGATCACCTCCAGCTGTTACATCTTCTCTCCCGCCCTCTCAGATAAGCACAGCGCACCCCATCCCCTTGTCACCCCACTTCCTACAACAAAAGTTGGCTTCACTCTGTTTTACTTTCCTGGGATTGGAGGCGACAGAGAACTTGTTAAGTGCTCATAATTCCTCTGGGAGGCTGGTGTGTTTTGTGAGCTGAACTTATTGTTATATCACATTGAAAAAAAAAAAAGAGTTTAAGCTTGCTGCTGTTGATATCTTTAAAATCGATGGCAGTACATAAAAGCTTCATCCAAATAAACAGATATATCTTTGGGTGCTAAGAATTCATGTGAGAGAGGCCGATTAGCAGGGCCTGTAGAGCAGAAAAGGGCAGAGAGGAGGTCAGGGCCCGAGATCAGTGCTGGGACTCAGATGGGCACAGAGAGAGGTGTCTTGTCTGACGCCTGCCAAGTGGGGCCTTGGACGTGAAGCCAGAGGAAGGAGAGCGTTGTGGGGCTGGTGTGGTCCCCTTGCTCATCCGCATCTCAGCCACATGTGGGCAGATGAGACACGTGGGTTTCCTGAAGACATCCAACAGAGTGAGACTATCTGAATGGAAAGCCTCAGTGCGGATGGGAGAATTCTAAGGCGTAGTGCTCCTTGTCTCCCTACAGAGTGGGATGTGCAGTTTCATGCTCGGAAGCTAGAAGGCTTGGGCAAAACGCCTACAGTTTGAATTTTTATGAATCTTACTACTATCAGTGATATTGTAAATGATTAATAAGGCATTTGAATTGGAGGCATTGTTCAGTGGAGATGAGGAAGAGAGGGAGGGAAAAGATGAATATTTATTGAGTGCTGGTGTGTCAGGCGCTCTGCTTGGAGCGTTCTCACACCTCATCTCTGTAGTTTAACCAAGGCAGCTGCAGTCCCTGGGAGTTCAGACAGTAAGGAATCTGCCTGCAAAGCAGGAGACGTGGGTTCAATCCCTGGGTGGGGAAGAGCCCCTGGAGAAGGAATAAACGGCGACCCACTCCAGTATTCTTGCCTGGAGAGTCCCATGGACAGAGGAGCCTGGTGGGCTACAGTTCATGGGGTCACAAAGACACACACACACACACGCACACACACACGCACATATGCACACACGCACGCACACGCGCACACACACACACACACACACACACACACGGCTGCAGTCTAAAAAGTTAACTCAGGTCCACGTTCCCTCTGAGTTTCCATCCTCGTCCCCAGGGGCTGTCTTGGAGCTGCTGTATCAAGGGAACAGGGGACCATCATCACCTCAGCACTGCAGGCCAGGGGAGCCCGCTGTCCCCTGGAGACTCGTGGGACAGGCTTGGAAGGGGAGAGGGAAGGGCGGGGGACCGGCTGCTCCTCTTCACCTTCTCCCAGCAGCACAGTGACCTTTGCCCCTGGCAGGCCCTCTGGGGCGGACCCTGGGCTAGAGGCACAGCTTGTGTGCACTCTCTCTTCTCCTGCTGCTGATGGGAGTTCAGGGGACCGGGGCTGGTTCGGGCTTAGTCCTCACCCGCTTTTCCTCTTCAGGCTTCAGTTCCTCCTTGGTGGGCGCTCAGGAGCTATTTCTCAAGGTCTCTAACGACGCTGACCTTCCAGAGTTGACTTTGCAGTAGAATGTGAGATCCACGAGGCACGGACTCTACTGGCCTCGTACACAGTTGTCTCAGAGCTGCTGCAGAGCAGACACTCAAAAAATGGTTGTCGCCTAAGCCTCCTATCCTTCCTTTCCCAGGAGGCCCTTGGGCTGGTCCTGGGGGAGCACACGCAGAGGCGCGGGTCCGGCTGCTCCTGCACAGTGTCCTGGCGTGCGGGCCTCCCGGGCTCAGTAACCTGCCAGGGAAACAGCAGCTGGCTCCTCGGCGGAGAAGAGTGCAGGGAAGGAGAGGGCGCCTCTTGGCAAACTCTGCTCGTGGCCTCTCGTCACAGGAGGCTAAGGTGTGGGGAGGGGGCAGCAGGAGGCCTGGGTGAGGAAGCAGGGAGGTAAGAGAGAAGGCTGAAAGGGACCAAAGGAGGCCTGGCACACTGCGTGGGAGTTTCAAGTTGTGACCAACAGGTGTTGCCCCTAACCCCACAAACCCTTCAGAGACAGCTGGGCTGGGGTGGAGGAAACCTCTCCCAGAGGCTCAGTTACCAGTTGGAGAGCGACCATTGTTTCCTGCCCAGGTCATCTTTGCGAAGTGTTTTGTGAGCACCGTGGGCAGGAAGAGTCCTCCAGAGGTCATCTAAGTCATCCCTCTGCCGCAGACACCCTGGGTGCCTCCTGACTGGCCAAGTGGTCAGAAAGGGAGATCAGTGTCCCCTGGGTCATTGAATCTTTCTGCTTCCCTTGCAAACACTTCCTCTCCCCACATCACCCCTTTCCAGCCAACTCAGATCTTGAGCAAGGTTGCAGGCCCATCCCACCATGGAGGGGTGAGCACACCCTACAGCTCCAGATGGCCACAGGCTCCTCACTCCGAGGGGAGGACCTGCGGTCTGGGCCCCAGGCGGCAGCGCCAACAGCCCTTGGGGCCCAGGGCCCACACCATGTCAGAGGCTGGAACCCTGGCAGCTTCTCGCTGACGGCAAGCTCTCCTCTTCCCTGACAGATCTAGATCGAGCCCTCCTGTAGGTGGGAAGAAAAACGTGGCTGCCATTCTACACGATCTGTTGGCATTGTCGCCTAGGAAGGAAAATAAGTGTAGATTTGCTTCTCCCAACATGTTACCCATTTCACACCAGAGTTCGGGGAACTAATTCTGGGTCTTACAATTTCCCTGTTAGCCTCCTCCGCCCCATGATCTCCCAGGTCCCCCAGCTCATCCAGCTCAGAGGAATTCCAGGTCCAGAGGCTCTTCTTAGAAGCTGGAGGTGAGGGCTGGGTGCTTCCACCATGTTAGCTGTTGGAGCAGCCCCCAAGGGTGCTGCAAGCTGGGAGCCGCTCTCTGCCTCTTTGGAATCTTTCCTTGGGTTCCAGAAGGACGATGGTGTCATTTTTATTAGTTTTAGCTCGTTGCTGCACACTGCTCCTTTTTGGGGCTCCCTCCCCACTCCTCCTCTTCTTGGTGATCAGCAGGGCCTGGAAGGCCATCCTGCCAGCAGACGGTGAAAGGCAGAGCAGGCGGCCATGCCTGCAAAAGGACGATTAAAACAAAATGATTCATCTTGGGAATAAGTGCCATTCGCGTTCCACTTACTGGAATTGGGGCTGGGCTCCAAACAGACTCTGAGGGCCCTGAGGAGAGATGGGAGTCTGAGCCATTGACCGTTAAGTAATGAGCTCCACTGAGTGTTCCCTCAGTGCAGAGGGGGTCTGGCTGGCAGGGCAGGCGGGGGAGCCCAAGACTGAGCAGGGCCAGCCTGAGGTTGCACAGCTCAGTCAGGGCACAGGGCAGAGTGGGCAGTGCCTCTGTGGGGGCCTGGGAGGGTCTAGAGGTCCTGGGCAGCGTGATTATGGGAGACCTCTGGAAACGGTCAGGCTGGGGCCACCTAACCCTTTGCTTTGTCATCAGTGCTTCAGGAATCCACAAGGCTGTTTGAAGAGCCTTTGCTGAGTGTGCCAGGCGTTGAAGAGCTGGAGATTAATAAGGCATGGATCTTGTCCTCAAGGAATTTATAGTCCAGGGG
>NW_024070301.1:0-16759 GCF_014754425.2 Oryx dammah
AGGATCCTTCAGGACAAGGTAAGGATGCTTGGAGCTCTAGTTCTTTGCTCTCTTAGCGAACACGTTTTCTGCTGCGCTTTACTAACTCTACGGTGTGCTTGTGTGAATGAATGACATGCCCTACGCGAAGCAAGTGAGGAGCCCTGCTCTGCGGTTCCACGGTGATCTCATACGGCTTATGGCAGAAACCTGTTGGGGGTTTCTACCGACCTGCCAAGGCCAAGAGACACCCAATGTCTCCTTTGGGAACCAACCAGAAACGGGCAAAGCGTGTGGACCAAACTCTCCTTTCTCGGTCAAACTTTTAGGTCTCTTTGACCATTTCATAACTCCTTGGGAATTAGAAGTACTAACCTAATCTATCGGATCATAGACTTTCAAGGGACTTGTGATCTATACTGTCATTGTGTACTGTGGCTTAGGTCCCAAACTTGGATTGGTAGTCAAGAAAGCACCTAGCCTTGCTAGGAATCGAAAGTTTGGAAGCTAGATGGAGCTTCAGCCTCAAGAACATCTCAGAGGTTAAAGGTTACTCAGATTGGGACTGCAATGGGTTTTTTTTCCTTTGGTAACACTGGCTCTTAGTGGACCAGAGGAGGCTCTTATACTGGTGTGGTGATGCTTGAAAAGAACATCCCAGCTTTATGTTCATATCGGTCTCACTGTGGTAAGGAATATACTCAGGGTCGTGCATAGGCACTCAGGTGACAAATGTTTCCCTCAACAGTCTTAGCTTGGGAGGCATTCCGGAAGGTTACTCTGATTGCACCCCGGGTGGCATCAGAGGCAAGCAAGGTTAAAGGTGAAGAGCTGGACGTCAGGTAGAGATGCTATCAGGTCTACCCCTGGTACATCCCCACCCCATCTCGGTGGTAGAACCGGGAGGGTCGAGATGGCGCTTGCGTCGGTAACGGACAGACTAAGTCCGACCAGAAAGGAAAAGCTTTTGGTGTAAAGTCTGTCTACACCCCCATCTAGAGCAGGGAGGGACGCCTCCAGTAGAAAAATGGCGCTGGTCGCTTTTCTCTCTTACAGATGGGAGCTAACAATTCCAGCCTCACTCCTTTGAACTGTATCCTGAAAAACTGGGATAGATTTGATCCCCAGGGCTTAAAGAAGACACACCTG
The DNA here is from genome assembly GCF_014754425.2 of Oryx dammah. Lineage (NCBI taxonomy): Eukaryota > Metazoa > Chordata > Mammalia > Artiodactyla > Bovidae > Oryx > Oryx dammah. The sequence continues at coordinate 1,129 of NW_024070301.1, forward strand.
GTCTTCCTATGTGATACTGCATGGCCACGGTATCCATTGGAGGACAGCGAATGGTGGCCGGTTGGAGGGTCTCTTAAGTATAATACTGTTTTACAATTAGACCGGTTCTGTAAGGAACAAGGCAAAGGGATAGAAGTAGCATATGTGTTGCCCTTTTTCTCTCTGCGAAATATGCCAGACTTATGTCCTAAGGGTATAGATTTGGGCGTGAAACCTTCAGCTCCCTCCTGTCCTCCTACTTTGCCTCCGTGCCAGGGGCTCCAAGCTGAGCTAACTGAAAGCCAGAAAACCCCCCTCAGAACGGCTGCTTTGGTCTCAGTGAAAATCCAAACTGAGATTCAAACTGCTTTGGTCTCAGTGGAAATCCAAACTGAGATTCAAACCGCTTTGGTCTCAATGGAAACCCAAACTGAGATTCAAACTGCCCACGTGGAGGTCCAAACAACTCCTGTCCCAGTATGACCTCAGACTACTCTGGTTTCAGTAAAAACTCAGACCATCAAAGTTAGAGATGAGATGGATAGGAGACAGAGGAAAAAAAAGAAAAACAGGTTTCTCCAGTCTATCCCTGGGATCGTATGCGCAGAGCAGCCAGAGAGACTGAGGAACAGCCACACAAGCTGTTGCCTCTTCATGAAACACCCACTGGGAGAAATAATCAGTCTATGAGAGTTAATAAGCCTTTTTCTTATCAAGAAATACAAAGAATCAAGGAGGATCTGGGAGACTATTTAAAGGACCCCCAAAAATATATTAGAGCTTTTACAGGTGTTACTCTGCTTTATGACCTTACTTGAAAAGATGTGATGTATATCTTGGGACAAACGCTGACTTCCGACTCAAAGACTCGAGTTTTGGGAAAAGCAGTTGCTTATGGAGATGAATGGCTTGGTAATAAATCAGTAGGGAAGAGGGAGGACGAGATAGCAGCCCTCCCCACTGGGAATCAGGCGGTCCCAATTATAGAACCAGACTGGGACTACAACACAGCTAAAGGAAGATGGGATCAGAGTCATTTTGTCAGATGTATTCTTGAAGGACTCAGGCTAGGCACATTCTAAGCCTTTAAACTATAGCAAATTGGCAGACATAGAACAGGAGGAGAAGGAAGCTCCTGATAAATTCCTAGATAGACTAAGAGAAGCTCTTCGCAGATTCACTGAGATTGATCCTGAAAGTGAAGAAGGAAAAGTGATCTTAAAAGATAGATTTATCACTCAGTCGGCTCCAGATATCCGCCATAAGCTACAAAAACGGGTGTATGGACCAAATCAGTCTTTAGATACTCTCTTACAACTGGCTCAGACGGTCTATTACGGTAGGGAATATGAGGAAAAGAAAGAAAGGCAAAGAAAGACAAAGGAAAAGGCGGAAGCCTTCGCAATGGCTATGAAAAAACGCTCTTAAACAGCCGGAGAAAAATGCCCAGAGGGACCCAGGTGAAAAGGGATGGGTTTGCTATTACTGTGGAAAAGACACCTCAAGCAGGATTGCCCTCAGGCATCTAAGCTGCCCCCGGCTCCATGTCTGCAAAGGACCACACTGGAAGAGAGACTGCCCTCAGAGGCGTAGGTCTCCGGGGTCTCTCAAGACAATCAGGACTGAAGGTGCCCGGGGGTCCCGTCCTAATTACACCTGAGGAACCCCAGGTATTAATAATTGTGGGGGGTCAATCCGTGGATTTCCTTTTAGATACTGGGGCAACTTACTCTGTGCTTACTGAAGCCCCTGGCCCACTTTCTTCCCAATCTGCTTCCATAACGGGACTGTCTGGACGAGCCAAAAGGTATTATTTCAGTTATTCTTTATCTTGCAACTGGGATTCTGTGCTATTTTCACACGAGTTTCTGATCGTGCCAAAATCTCCCTCACCCCTTTTGGAGAGGGATATACTGAGCAAGGTTCATGCCTCTGTTTTTATGAATATAGAGCCCTCCCTTTCTCTCCCTCTAGTTGAACAAAATGTAAACCCTAGAGTATGGGCTGATAAAAAATCTGGGTCGAGCACAAAGTGCTATTCCTGTAGTTGTCAAGCTCAAAGACCCACACATTTCCACATAAGAAGCAGTATCCTCTAAAACCTGAGGTTAAGGAAGGGTTAAAACCCATCATCGAAAATTTAAAAGAACAGGGACTATTAATTCCCTGTAACAGTCCTTGCAACACTCCTATTTTGGATATAAAAAAATCAAATGGTAAATAGAGACTAGTTCAAGATTTACGTATAATAAATGAGGCTGTAGTTCCTTTACACCCCATGGTGCCTAATCCTTATACTCTATTGTCTGAAATTCCTGAACGAGCTAAATATTTCTCAGTAATTGATTTAAAAGATGCCTTCTATTCAGTGCCTTTGGCAGAGAAAAGTCAACTTCTATTTGCCTTTGAAGACCCTACGCAGCCAGCTTCTCAGTTAACCTGGACAGTTTTGCCCCAGGGATTTCGTGACAGTCCTCACTTATTTGGACAAAGTTTGTCACGGGATCTACAAAACTTTAATAGCTCTGAAGCGGTGGTGTTACAATATGTAGATGATATTTTGCTCTGTGCTGAGACAGAAGAAGCTTGTTCGCGAGCCTCAGAAGATTTCTTAAACTTTCTGGCAGGCTGTGGTTACAAGGCATCAAGAAAAAAGGCTCAGCTTTGTCAACAATCAGTTAGATATCTGGGCCTAATCATATCAAAATGGACTAGGGTGTTAGGCCCTGAGAAAATTAAGCCTATACTAAATCATCCCCTACCTATGACTTTAAGACAATTGAGAGGATTTTGGGGAATCACAGGTTACTGTTGCATTTGGATTCCGGATTATGGGGAACTTGCCCGGCCTTTATATAAACTTATAGCTGAAACTCAGCAGGCCCAAACTGACAAACTGGTTTGGTCACCAGAAACTCAAAAGGCTTTTAAGGTTCTTCAAACTGCTCTCCTGCAAGCTCCAGCTCTGAGCTTGCCCACAGGGTCAAAATTTAATTTGTTTGTTACTGAAAAAAAAGGTATGGCCTTGGGAGTTTTGACACAACCCCGAGGGCCTCACCAGCAACCTATTGCTTATCTAAGCAGAAAATTAGATGTACTTTCACATGGATGGCCCCACTGCCTAAGAGTAATTGGGGCAGCGGCTTTATTAGCACCTGAAGCTTTAAAAATAATTAATGGAGAAAACCTTACTGTACTGACTTCTCATGATGTGAGTGGAATCTTAAATTCTAAGGTTAATATTTGGATGACAGACAGTAGGCTTCTTAAATATCAGTCATTGTTGTTAAAAAAGACCAGTAACTAAGCTTAAAGTTTGTGGAAATTTAAATCCTGCCACTTTCCTTCCCGAGAAGGAAAATGAAACACCTGATCATGATTGTTCTCAATTCCTAACTTTAAACTATACAGCTCGGGAAAATCTAATAGATACCCCATTAGACAATCCTGACCTGGAAATATTTACAGATGGCAGTTCTTTTGTTCAGGATAAAAAGCGTAAAGCAGGTTATGCCGTGGTGACTGCTGAACAGGTTTTAAAAGCAAAATCTCTCCCCCAGGGAACCAGTGCTCAGTTAGCGGAGCTTGTGGCTCTGACCAGAGCTCTAGAGTTAAACAAAGGACAGCGGGTAAATATCTACACAGATTCTAAGTATGCTTATTTGACTTTACATGCTCATGCTACAATATGAAAAAAAAGACAGTTTAAAACAGCAACAGGTAAACCTATTAAGCATTTCAGAGAGATCGAGAGACTTTTAACTGCTATATATTGTCCTAAAAAAGTAGCTGTTATGCATTACAAAGGGCACAGCAGAGATGGGAGTAAAGTAGCCCAAGGTAATCAGCTGGCTGACTGTCAAGCCAGAAAAGTGGCACTTTACGAAACCCCTTCACTGCAGACGCCTTTGATCTGGACAGGTCCTGTGGAACAGGAAAAACCACAATATACTGAGAAAAAATTTAAAAAATATAAAAAAAGAAGAGCACAGATTACTGATAAAAGACGGTTACAGTCTGAGGATAGACAATTAATAATTCCTGAAAATGCTCAATAAAAAATTCTTAAGGGTTTACATCAGAGTTTTCATTTGGGTGCAGAGAGTACTTACCAAATGGCTTTTCATTTGTTTGAAGGTAAAAATGTAATAAAAACTTTAAAAAATATTATCAAAAGGTGTGAGGTTTGTCAAAAAAATAACCCAAAGACTAAAAAGCTAGCCAAATCTAGATTACAAAAAAGTGGAAAGTATCCTGGAGAGGACTGGGAAATTGATTTTACTCATATGCCAAAAGCTAATAGATATTCTTGCTTACAAGTTTGGGTAGATACTTTTACTGGATGGATTGAGGCTTTTCCCTGTCGTAGTAAACAGGCTAAGGAGGTTATAAAGATTTTAATCCATAAAATTATCCCCAGGTTTGGGCTGCCACGGAGCCTTCAGAGTGACAATGGCTCTGCCTTTAAAGCTGCTGTAACTCAGGGGGTATCTAAAGCTCTAGGAATAAAATATCACTTACACTGTTCCTAGAGACGCCAATCCTCAGAAAAGGTTAAAAAGGCTAATGACATTATCAAAAGACATCTGCACAAATTAACTCAAGAGACAATTGGATTAAAGTCCTACCCATAGCTTTAATGAGGGCTCGAACTGCCCCCAAAAAGGAGGGACTGTCCCCCTTTAAATGTATTTATAAAAGGCCTTTCTACATTGTTATAGACCCTAAAGCCTTAAAATTAACTAGTTATGTAACTCAGCTCTCAGCTTTTCAACAGGCATTAACAGAACGCCGGGAGACGACTCCTAACCCCGGCTCTGAGTCAAGCAAGCCTCTATTTGAGCCAGGAACTGAGGTCGTAATAAAAACTTTGAGATCTGGGGGCCCATCCCTCGAGCCCCTTTGGGAAGGCCCTTACCAGGTTATTCTTTCTTCTCCCACAGCTGTCAAAGTGCCAGAAATTGATTCATGGGTACATCACACTTGAGTTAAGAGGTGACACCCTGACCAAAACTAAGTGACATCTTTTTATGTCTTTATTTTCTATGGTCTGACTTTGTACTTTTCAGATGGGCCTAATAACCTATGTGAGCTTACTTCTGCTGACTCCAAATATCCTGAGTCTGCCGTTTGAGCCTCAAGACAATGCCTTCCTGTCCTGGGCTCACTCCTATGCTGCGTTCCACAATCGGTCTAACTGCTGGGTCTGTGGAGCACGCCCCTCTTCATCAGTGGAAGGCTTCCCGTGGTGGACATCTACACTTCAAGGAAAAGACTTTCTCCAAGTGTGTAAATACCTTCGACAACAATTACATGCGATGCCTCTCCTTCATCTGATGACATCTACCAACCCTAAAATGGACTGGTGCAGCACTTTGTACTTTAACTAAAGACATAATGTAACTTTTAATTTTGATTATACATTGTCTCGGTTCAATGACTATTTTGCTACACATAAGGCAAATAAGTCTAGATCTAATGGTTTTTTACCTGACGTTTATCAAATATGAGATGAGGTTATGTGACTAACTCCTAAAAAAAGACGTTTAATATCTACTGCCCCTATATGCTGAAAACAAGCAGAACCATCCCCAAAAGTTAGCCAACAACTTAATTACAATAATTAAAAACAATTGGGATTTTTGCCTCAGGAAAGATACCACCTAATCATTCCTGTGTTTTCCAACCCCAGTTCAGGTTCTCCCTTTGTCTGGCCAGGCACTAATTGGGACTGGATATCTCAGTCATGCTGGCTTACTCCAAACGGGACTTATTGGATATGTAGCTCTTACCTATGGGCATGGCTTCCCCCTGGTTGGATAGGGAGATGCACCCTGGGTCTAGCCTTTACTCCCAGCTTTATATTTTCAGAGCTCCCAGAAAAGCCTGCTAATTTACCCCACCTTAAAACTCGGTGGGCAAGGTCTGTATTTCACTGGTATAATTATTTGGCTGCAGTGTTTGTTCCCTCTTTGGGAACTACAGATATTATGCTACGAATAGATGCTTTCACTAATTTTACTCAACAGACATTACACGATTCTCAAAAGGCTATTTCAGCTCTTAATGCTGAACAAACACAAACTAAAAAGGTGGTTTTACAAAACAGATTGGCTTTAGATATTCTGACAGCTGCGCAAGGAAGAATGTGTGCTATTATTTATACCCAATGCTGTACATATATACTTGATATAAATACAAATGTTACTCATTTTACTAAACACATGAACAAGATAATTGAGGCCATGGATACTCCTGAAGCCTCAATTGCCTCACTTTGAGAGACGTTAACTAGTTCCCCATGGTGGACAACTATCTTAATTACAATAATTCTGATTGTTTTATTTTTACTGTTTGCTCCCTGCATCTGCAACTGTATAACTGGATTTGTTTCTAGCCGCATGAAAGCTTTCAAGTCACAAATGGTTGCTCAAACTCCTGCTACTGCTGCAGCTGCCTCCAACTACTATTTGGGGCCCCTGGATCAGATATCCTCAATATGAAGATTAGGAGAATATGTTGCCTTGTCAATTTAGGGACAACACCCCTTCTCAGCTCAGAAGCAGTTATGGAACGAAAACGATGCCCCTTTTCCCTAGGCAACATAATTCTCCTAAAAAAAGGGGGGGGGGGAATGAGAGGGTAACAGGCAGAAAGGCCAGGGGTCTCCAAATAGAGGAAATAGCCTGCAAGTGTCAGACATTTTTATCTCCCTTAAGCGGCAGAAAAAAACAAACTAGCGATATATTTTTTTTTCCTTCTCTATACAAATTTAAAAGGAGGTTTCTCTTAAAATTCTGTGTTGCCATAATGACACCTGGTTTCACTTGAAGTTAACCATTGCCTTTTTCTTATAAAAATGTTTATCTTAAGCTATGCTAATGTACTATGCATTTACCCCAAGCTCTGTCTTCAAGTCGGTTCGACTTTTGGGCTCAAAACCTACTTGATAAACCAGTATATTATATGTAAATGACACTATTTGTATAGTGCTCTGCCCTTCTTCAAGATTCAAGTTAATCCTTTTATGGCCCAAGATGAACCATTTAGAGCCAAGATTATCCCAAAATACATCCTATGGGTGAGGGGCCTGGTGCCATTCTAAGTTTTGAGACATTCCTTTCTTTCATTAACAGACTGCTGGTGACTATATAACATCCAGCTAAAGATTAGCAGGGAGGTACTCTTTCTGCCCTCTTCTGATGCTTATGTCAGAAGCTTTCTCTACCTCCTTTATACTTTAATAAAACTTTGTTACACAAAAGCTCTGAGCGATCAAGCCTCATCTCTGGCCCCGGATTGAATTCTTCTCCTCCGGGGGCCAAAAATCCCGGCGTCCTAATTCAACAACAACCTGTCATCTTGGGGGCTCATCCAGGATCCTTCAGGACAAGGTAAGGATGCTTGGAGCTCTAGTTCTTTGCTCTCTTAGCGAACACGTTTTCTGCTGCGCTTTACTAACTCTACGGTGTGCTTGTGTGAATGAATGACATGCCCTACGCGAAGCAAGTGAGGAGCCCTGCTCTGCGGTTCCACGGTGATCTCATACGGCTTATGGCAGAAACCTGTTGGGGGTTTCTACCGACCTGCCAAGGCCAAGAGACACCCAATGTCTCCTTTGGGAACCAACCAGAAACGGGCAAAGCGTGTGGACCAAACTCTCCTTTCTCGGTCAAACTTTTAGGTCTCTTTGACCATTTCATAACTCCTTGGGAATTAGAAGTACTAACCTAATCTATCGGATCATAGACTTTCAAGGGACTTGTGATCTATACTGTCATTGTGTACTGTGGCTTAGGTCCCAAACTTGGATTGGTAGTCAAGAAAGCACCTAGCCTTGCTAGGAATCGAAAGTTTGGAAGCTAGATGGAGCTTCAGCCTCAAGAACATCTCAGAGGTTAAAGGTTACTCAGATTGGGACTGCAATGGGTTTTTTTTCCTTTGGTAACACTGGCTCTTAGTGGACCAGAGGAGGCTCTTATACTGGTGTGGTGATGCTTGAAAAGAACATCCCAGCTTTATGTTCATATCGGTCTCACTGTGGTAAGGAATATACTCAGGGTCGTGCATAGGCACTCAGGTGACAAATGTTTCCCTCAACAGTCTTAGCTTGGGAGGCATTCCGGAAGGTTACTCTGATTGCACCCCGGGTGGCATCAGAGGCAAGCAAGGTTAAAGGTGAAGAGCTGGACGTCAGGTAGAGATGCTATCAGGTCTACCCCTGGTACATCCCCACCCCATCTCGGTGGTAGAACCGGGAGGGTCGAGATGGCGCTTGCGTCGGTAACGGACAGACTAAGTCCGACCAGAAAGGAAAAGCTTTTGGTGTAAAGTCTGTCTACACCCCCATCTAGAGCAGGGAGGGACGCCTCCAGTAGAAAAATGGCGCTGGTCGCTTTTCTCTCTTACAGATGGGAGCTAACAATTCCAGCCTCACTCCTTTGAACTGTATCCTGAAAAACTGGGATAGATTTGATCCCCAGGGCTTAAAGAAGACACACCTGGTCTTCCTATGTGATACTGCATGGCCACGGTATCCATTGGAGGACAGCGAATGGTGGCCGGTTGGAGGGTCTCTTAAGTATAATACTGTTTTACAATTAGACCGGTTCTGTAAGGAACAAGGCAAAGGGATAGAAGTAGCATATGTGTTGCCCTTTTTCTCTCTGCGAAATATGCCAGACTTATGTCCTAAGGGTATAGATTTGGGCGTGAAACCTTCAGCTCCCTCCTGTCCTCCTACTTTGCCTCCGTGCCAGGGGCTCCAAGCTGAGCTAACTGAAAGCCAGAAAACCCCCCTCAGAACGGCTGCTTTGGTCTCAGTGAAAATCCAAACTGAGATTCAAACTGCTTTGGTCTCAGTGGAAATCCAAACTGAGATTCAAACCGCTTTGGTCTCAATGGAAACCCAAACTGAGATTCAAACTGCCCACGTGGAGGTCCAAACAACTCCTGTCCCAGTATGACCTCAGACTACTCTGGTTTCAGTAAAAACTCAGACCATCAAAGTTAGAGATGAGATGGATAGGAGACAGAGGAAAAAAAAGAAAAACAGGTTTCTCCAGTCTATCCCTGGGATCGTATGCGCAGAGCAGCCAGAGAGACTGAGGAACAGCCACACAAGCTGTTGCCTCTTCATGAAACACCCACTGGGAGAAATAATCAGTCTATGAGAGTTAATAAGCCTTTTTCTTATCAAGAAATACAAAGAATCAAGGAGGATCTGGGAGACTATTTAAAGGACCCCCAAAAATATATTAGAGCTTTTACAGGTGTTACTCTGCTTTATGACCTTACTTGAAAAGATGTGATGTATATCTTGGGACAAACGCTGACTTCCGACTCAAAGACTCGAGTTTTGGGAAAAGCAGTTGCTTATGGAGATGAATGGCTTGGTAATAAATCAGTAGGGAAGAGGGAGGACGAGATAGCAGCCCTCCCCACTGGGAATCAGGCGGTCCCAATTATAGAACCAGACTGGGACTACAACACAGCTAAAGGAAGATGGGATCAGAGTCATTTTGTCAGATGTATTCTTGAAGGACTCAGGCTAGGCACATTCTAAGCCTTTAAACTATAGCAAATTGGCAGACATAGAACAGGAGGAGAAGGAAGCTCCTGATAAATTCCTAGATAGACTAAGAGAAGCTCTTCGCAGATTCACTGAGATTGATCCTGAAAGTGAAGAAGGAAAAGTGATCTTAAAAGATAGATTTATCACTCAGTCGGCTCCAGATATCCGCCATAAGCTACAAAAACGGGTGTATGGACCAAATCAGTCTTTAGATACTCTCTTACAACTGGCTCAGACGGTCTATTACGGTAGGGAATATGAGGAAAAGAAAGAAAGGCAAAGAAAGACAAAGGAAAAGGCGGAAGCCTTCGCAATGGCTATGAAAAAACGCTCTTAAACAGCCGGAGAAAAATGCCCAGAGGGACCCAGGTGAAAAGGGATGGGTTTGCTATTACTGTGGAAAAGACACCTCAAGCAGGATTGCCCTCAGGCATCTAAGCTGCCCCCGGCTCCATGTCTGCAAAGGACCACACTGGAAGAGAGACTGCCCTCAGAGGCGTAGGTCTCCGGGGTCTCTCAAGACAATCAGGACTGAAGGTGCCCGGGGGTCCCGTCCTAATTACACCTGAGGAACCCCAGGTATTAATAATTGTGGGGGGTCAATCCGTGGATTTCCTTTTAGATACTGGGGCAACTTACTCTGTGCTTACTGAAGCCCCTGGCCCACTTTCTTCCCAATCTGCTTCCATAACGGGACTGTCTGGACGAGCCAAAAGGTATTATTTCAGTTATTCTTTATCTTGCAACTGGGATTCTGTGCTATTTTCACACGAGTTTCTGATCGTGCCAAAATCTCCCTCACCCCTTTTGGAGAGGGATATACTGAGCAAGGTTCATGCCTCTGTTTTTATGAATATAGAGCCCTCCCTTTCTCTCCCTCTAGTTGAACAAAATGTAAACCCTAGAGTATGGGCTGATAAAAAATCTGGGTCGAGCACAAAGTGCTATTCCTGTAGTTGTCAAGCTCAAAGACCCACACATTTCCACATAAGAAGCAGTATCCTCTAAAACCTGAGGTTAAGGAAGGGTTAAAACCCATCATCGAAAATTTAAAAGAACAGGGACTATTAATTCCCTGTAACAGTCCTTGCAACACTCCTATTTTGGATATAAAAAAATCAAATGGTAAATAGAGACTAGTTCAAGATTTACGTATAATAAATGAGGCTGTAGTTCCTTTACACCCCATGGTGCCTAATCCTTATACTCTATTGTCTGAAATTCCTGAACGAGCTAAATATTTCTCAGTAATTGATTTAAAAGATGCCTTCTATTCAGTGCCTTTGGCAGAGAAAAGTCAACTTCTATTTGCCTTTGAAGACCCTACGCAGCCAGCTTCTCAGTTAACCTGGACAGTTTTGCCCCAGGGATTTCGTGACAGTCCTCACTTATTTGGACAAAGTTTGTCACGGGATCTACAAAACTTTAATAGCTCTGAAGCGGTGGTGTTACAATATGTAGATGATATTTTGCTCTGTGCTGAGACAGAAGAAGCTTGTTCGCGAGCCTCAGAAGATTTCTTAAACTTTCTGGCAGGCTGTGGTTACAAGGCATCAAGAAAAAAGGCTCAGCTTTGTCAACAATCAGTTAGATATCTGGGCCTAATCATATCAAAATGGACTAGGGTGTTAGGCCCTGAGAAAATTAAGCCTATACTAAATCATCCCCTACCTATGACTTTAAGACAATTGAGAGGATTTTGGGGAATCACAGGTTACTGTTGCATTTGGATTCCGGATTATGGGGAACTTGCCCGGCCTTTATATAAACTTATAGCTGAAACTCAGCAGGCCCAAACTGACAAACTGGTTTGGTCACCAGAAACTCAAAAGGCTTTTAAGGTTCTTCAAACTGCTCTCCTGCAAGCTCCAGCTCTGAGCTTGCCCACAGGGTCAAAATTTAATTTGTTTGTTACTGAAAAAAAAGGTATGGCCTTGGGAGTTTTGACACAACCCCGAGGGCCTCACCAGCAACCTATTGCTTATCTAAGCAGAAAATTAGATGTACTTTCACATGGATGGCCCCACTGCCTAAGAGTAATTGGGGCAGCGGCTTTATTAGCACCTGAAGCTTTAAAAATAATTAATGGAGAAAACCTTACTGTACTGACTTCTCATGATGTGAGTGGAATCTTAAATTCTAAGGTTAATATTTGGATGACAGACAGTAGGCTTCTTAAATATCAGTCATTGTTGTTAAAAAAGACCAGTAACTAAGCTTAAAGTTTGTGGAAATTTAAATCCTGCCACTTTCCTTCCCGAGAAGGAAAATGAAACACCTGATCATGATTGTTCTCAATTCCTAACTTTAAACTATACAGCTCGGGAAAATCTAATAGATACCCCATTAGACAATCCTGACCTGGAAATATTTACAGATGGCAGTTCTTTTGTTCAGGATAAAAAGCGTAAAGCAGGTTATGCCGTGGTGACTGCTGAACAGGTTTTAAAAGCAAAATCTCTCCCCCAGGGAACCAGTGCTCAGTTAGCGGAGCTTGTGGCTCTGACCAGAGCTCTAGAGTTAAACAAAGGACAGCGGGTAAATATCTACACAGATTCTAAGTATGCTTATTTGACTTTACATGCTCATGCTACAATATGAAAAAAAAGACAGTTTAAAACAGCAACAGGTAAACCTATTAAGCATTTCAGAGAGATCGAGAGACTTTTAACTGCTATATATTGTCCTAAAAAAGTAGCTGTTATGCATTACAAAGGGCACAGCAGAGATGGGAGTAAAGTAGCCCAAGGTAATCAGCTGGCTGACTGTCAAGCCAGAAAAGTGGCACTTTACGAAACCCCTTCACTGCAGACGCCTTTGATCTGGACAGGTCCTGTGGAACAGGAAAAACCACAATATACTGAGAAAAAATTTAAAAAATATAAAAAAAGAAGAGCACAGATTACTGATAAAAGACGGTTACAGTCTGAGGATAGACAATTAATAATTCCTGAAAATGCTCAATAAAAAATTCTTAAGGGTTTACATCAGAGTTTTCATTTGGGTGCAGAGAGTACTTACCAAATGGCTTTTCATTTGTTTGAAGGTAAAAATGTAATAAAAACTTTAAAAAATATTATCAAAAGGTGTGAGGTTTGTCAAAAAAATAACCCAAAGACTAAAAAGCTAGCCAAATCTAGATTACAAAAAAGTGGAAAGTATCCTGGAGAGGACTGGGAAATTGATTTTACTCATATGCCAAAAGCTAATAGATATTCTTGCTTACAAGTTTGGGTAGATACTTTTACTGGATGGATTGAGGCTTTTCCCTGTCGTAGTAAACAGGCTAAGGAGGTTATAAAGATTTTAATCCATAAAATTATCCCCAGGTTTGGGCTGCCACGGAGCCTTCAGAGTGACAATGGCTCTGCCTTTAAAGCTGCTGTAACTCAGGGGGTATCTAAAGCTCTAGGAATAAAATATCACTTACACTGTTCCTAGAGACGCCAATCCTCAGAAAAGGTTAAAAAGGCTAATGACATTATCAAAAGACATCTGCACAAATTAACTCAAGAGACAATTGGATTAAAGTCCTACCCATAGCTTTAATGAGGGCTCGAACTGCCCCCAAAAAGGAGGGACTGTCCCCCTTTAAATGTATTTATAAAAGGCCTTTCTACATTGTTATAGACCCTAAAGCCTTAAAATTAACTAGTTATGTAACTCAGCTCTCAGCTTTTCAACAGGCATTAACAGAACGCCGGGAGACGACTCCTAACCCCGGCTCTGAGTCAAGCAAGCCTCTATTTGAGCCAGGAACTGAGGTCGTAATAAAAACTTTGAGATCTGGGGGCCCATCCCTCGAGCCCCTTTGGGAAGGCCCTTACCAGGTTATTCTTTCTTCTCCCACAGCTGTCAAAGTGCCAGAAATTGATTCATGGGTACATCACACTTGAGTTAAGAGGTGACACCCTGACCAAAACTAAGTGACATCTTTTTATGTCTTTATTTTCTATGGTCTGACTTTGTACTTTTCAGATGGGCCTAATAACCTATGTGAGCTTACTTCTGCTGACTCCAAATATCCTGAGTCTGCCGTTTGAGCCTCAAGACAATGCCTTCCTGTCCTGGGCTCACTCCTATGCTGCGTTCCACAATCGGTCTAACTGCTGGGTCTGTGGAGCACGCCCCTCTTCATCAGTGGAAGGCTTCCCGTGGTGGACATCTACACTTCAAGGAAAAGACTTTCTCCAAGTGTGTAAATACCTTCGACAACAATTACATGCGATGCCTCTCCTTCATCTGATGACATCTACCAACCCTAAAATGGACTGGTGCAGCACTTTGTACTTTAACTAAAGACATAATGTAACTTTTAATTTTGATTATACATTGTCTCGGTTCAATGACTATTTTGCTACACATAAGGCAAATAAGTCTAGATCTAATGGTTTTTTACCTGACGTTTATCAAATATGAGATGAGGTTATGTGACTAACTCCTAAAAAAAGACGTTTAATATCTACTGCCCCTATATGCTGAAAACAAGCAGAACCATCCCCAAAAGTTAGCCAACAACTTAATTACAATAATTAAAAACAATTGGGATTTTTGCCTCAGGAAAGATACCACCTAATCATTCCTGTGTTTTCCAACCCCAGTTCAGGTTCTCCCTTTGTCTGGCCAGGCACTAATTGGGACTGGATATCTCAGTCATGCTGGCTTACTCCAAACGGGACTTATTGGATATGTAGCTCTTACCTATGGGCATGGCTTCCCCCTGGTTGGATAGGGAGATGCACCCTGGGTCTAGCCTTTACTCCCAGCTTTATATTTTCAGAGCTCCCAGAAAAGCCTGCTAATTTACCCCACCTTAAAACTCGGTGGGCAAGGTCTGTATTTCACTGGTATAATTATTTGGCTGCAGTGTTTGTTCCCTCTTTGGGAACTACAGATATTATGCTACGAATAGATGCTTTCACTAATTTTACTCAACAGACATTACACGATTCTCAAAAGGCTATTTCAGCTCTTAATGCTGAACAAACACAAACTAAAAAGGTGGTTTTACAAAACAGATTGGCTTTAGATATTCTGACAGCTGCGCAAGGAAGAATGTGTGCTATTATTTATACCCAATGCTGTACATATATACTTGATATAAATACAAATGTTACTCATTTTACTAAACACATGAACAAGATAATTGAGGCCATGGATACTCCTGAAGCCTCAATTGCCTCACTTTGAGAGACGTTAACTAGTTCCCCATGGTGGACAACTATCTTAATTACAATAATTCTGATTGTTTTATTTTTACTGTTTGCTCCCTGCATCTGCAACTGTATAACTGGATTTGTTTCTAGCCGCATGAAAGCTTTCAAGTCACAAATGGTTGCTCAAACTCCTGCTACTGCTGCAGCTGCCTCCAACTACTATTTGGGGCCCCTGGATCAGATATCCTCAATATGAAGATTAGGAGAATATGTTGCCTTGTCAATTTAGGGACAACACCCCTTCTCAGCTCAGAAGCAGTTATGGAACGAAAACGATGCCCCTTTTCCCTAGGCAACATAATTCTCCTAAAAAAAGGGGGGGGGGGAATGAGAGGGTAACAGGCAGAAAGGCCAGGGGTCTCCAAATAGAGGAAATAGCCTGCAAGTGTCAGACATTTTTATCTCCCTTAAGCGGCAGAAAAAAACAAACTAGCGATATATTTTTTTTTCCTTCTCTATACAAATTTAAAAGGAGGTTTCTCTTAAAATTCTGTGTTGCCATAATGACACCTGGTTTCACTTGAAGTTAACCATTGCCTTTTTCTTATAAAAATGTTTATCTTAAGCTATGCTAATGTACTATGCATTTACCCCAAGCTCTGTCTTCAAGTCGGTTCGACTTTTGGGCTCAAAACCTACTTGATAAACCAGTATATTATATGTAAATGACACTATTTGTATAGTGCTCTGCCCTTCTTCAAGATTCAAGTTAATCCTTTTATGGCCCAAGATGAACCATTTAGAGCCAAGATTATCCCAAAATACATCCTATGGGTGAGGGGCCTGGTGCCATTCTAAGTTTTGAGACATTCCTTTCTTTCATTAACAGACTGCTGGTGACTATATAACATCCAGCTAAAGA
>NW_024070302.1:0-17758 GCF_014754425.2 Oryx dammah
AGAGTATTGGGCTTCCCTGGTGGCTCAGAGGGTAAAATGTCTGCTTGCAATGGAGACCTGGGCTCCATTCCGGGGTTAGGAAGAGCCACTGTAGAAGGAAATGGCAACCCATTCCAGTATTCCTGTCTGAGAATCCTATAGATGGAGGAGCCTGTGAGGCTACAGTCCACGGGGTTGCAAAGAGTCAGACACAACTGAACGACTTCACTTTCACTTTAGCATGGTATTATCATACGTTTAAAAATCTATAAAAATATGGTTAAAAAATACTGGAAGAAATTTCACCATTAAAGGTACATATTCAGCTGTTTTAATTCATGGTGTGAGTAATCTGAAACAACTTGGGTTTTCATTGTTATTTGTGACCAGGAAGCAACAGTTAGAACTGGACATGGAACAACAAACAGGTTCCAAATAGAAAATGGAATACGTCAGGCTGTATATTGTCACCCTGCTTATTTAACTTCTATGCAGTGTACATCATGAGAAATGCTAGACGGGAAGAATCACAAGCTGGAATCAAGATTGCCGGGAGAAATTTCAATAACCTCCGATATGCAGATAACACCACCCTTATGGCAGAAAGTGAAGAGGAGCTAAAAAGCCTCTTGATGAAAGTGAAAGAGGAGAGTGAAAAAGTTGGCTTTAAGCTCAACTTTCGGAAAATGAAGATCATGGCATCTGATCCCATCACTTCATGGGAAATAGACGAGGAAACAGTGGAAACAGTGTCAGACTTTCTTTTTTGGGCTCCAAAATCACTGCAGATGGTGACTGAAGCCAAGAAATTAAAATATGCTTACTCCTTGAAAGAAAAGTTATGACCAACCTTGATAGTATATTCAAAAGCAGAGACATTACTTTGCCGACTAAGGTCTGTCTAGTCAAGGCTATGGTTTTTCCTGTGGTCATGTATGGATGTGAGTTGGACTGTGAAGAAGGCTGAGCACTGAAGAATTGGTGCTTTGAACTGTGGTGTAGGAGAAGACTCTTGAGAGTCCCTTGGACTGCAAGCAGATCCAACCAGTCCATTCTGAAGGAGATCAGCCCTGGGATTTCTTTGGAAGGCATGATGCTAAAGTGGAAACTCCAATACTTTGGCCACCTCATGTCAATAGTTGACTGAATGGAAAAGTCTTTGAGGCTGGGAAGGATTGGAGGCAGGAGGAGAAGGGGACGAAGCGGATGAGATGGCTGGATGGCATCACGGACTCGAAGAACGTGAGTCTGAGTGATCTCCAGGAGTTGCTGATGGACAGGGAGGCCTGGCATGCTGCACTTCATGGGGTTGCAAAGAGTCAGTCATGACTGAGTGACTGAACTGAAATGAACAGAACTGAACTGAAGCTAGGGACTGTTGGTGGCGGAAGTAGAAGTCCTAATCTGTGTATCCAATGTTGGAGTGATGGAATAAAGTTTAAAGTTATTGTAAACATATATGGAATTTAGAAAAATGGTAATGATAACCCTGTATGCAAGATAGAAAAGAGACACAGATGAATAGACCAGTCTTTTGGACTCTGTGGGAAAGGGAGAGGGTGGGATGATTTGCGAGAATGGCATTGAAACATGTATAATATCATATAAGAAACAAATCACCAGTCTAGCTTCGATGCAGGAGAGGATGCTTGGGACTGTTGCACTGGGTTGACCCAGAGGGATGGTATGGGGAGGGCGGTGGGAGAGGGTTTAGGATTGGGAACACGTGTACACCCATGGAGGGTTCATGTTGATGTATGGCAAAACCAATACAATATTATAAAGTAAAATATAAATAAATAAAGTTACTGTAAACAAAGAAACAAAAAATAGTTTTTCTTCAGAAATAAAATGTTTAGAATTGATTTTCATAGTGATTGAAGACCTTTTCACCTATTAAGTATTAGTGAACATTCTGGCTAGATATAATTTTGCTAGACACCCTATTTTTGACCTGTGAAATAAATATTGTACTTCTGCTTTAACCATGCAGAATAGTCACTGGGTATCCACTTGAATGGGAAAGTAAAAATTTATTGCAGTTGTCTTTCATCAGTGTACCCCCTGGGAAATCAGAATGTGAAAATGAGATTGTGCATTTCTGTTGTTTGGAGTTATGTGTTCCTAGTCAGTTAAGATAATTAAGAAGATAAATGATTCCAGATTCTTGCCTAGGAAAACAGTAACATCACTGTTGCCAGACCTGTATTCTGTGGTTAACAGGAACCTTTTACCATGATATAAGTTTCATTCATGTACTTTCAACTTTAAAGAATTTTCTATGTGTACTGGCTCTGCCCCTTCAACTTCAGAACACTCTTTAAACTGTATGGAAGACCATTTCCCAGGCTATGGTCCTTGAGTTTATTTTTATTTTTTCCTAATTTTAATATATATCATTTATTGGGTATTTTTACCATATGGCACAATTTTCTTCAAAGAAAAAATTATTTTTTTACTTCAAGTATGAAATTTCGTACTGAAAGTTGTCTCCTATTTAATCATGACATATGATCAGTGAGTCCACGTAATAAGGAATGACAATTGGTACTTTTTAGCAGAAACCAGGGCTTCCCTGTTATGTCACCTGCTTAAGAATCTGATGCAATGCAGGAGACCCCAGTTTGATTTCTGGTTTGGGGGGATGCTCTGGAGAAGCAACAGGCCACTCACTCCAGTATTCTTTAGGCTTTCTTGGTGGTTTAGATGGTAAACAATCATCTGCTATGAGAAATCCACTGGAAGAGTGGCCTGACAACCCACTCCAGTATTCTTGCCTGAAGAACCCCCATAGACAGAGGAGCTTGATGGGCTATAGTCCAGAGGATAACAAAGAATCAGACATGACTGTGAGAATAAGCAGACCAGAAACCAAAATATATTTTTAAAAAAATCCTTAAAAAGCTTGAAATTTGGAGGTCTGCCTTACAAACAGTATTTTAACCCTGAAAAAAATACATAAAGCAATGAACTTTACTACTCTCTTTTCCCTATAAGATCAGAGGAGAAATGAGGTGTCATTTCCCTTTTTAGAGGCTAGTTGTTCTAGTAGAAAATATTAAATGATTAAATAAATGATTGAAACCTACTGAAATGCTGCTTTCAAAAAAAATTTTAAAAAATCTAATTCAAGACGGACACCAAAGCAAGAACATAAATGAAATCACTTGCTGTTGTAAGACATGGCTTCAAAAAAGAACTAAATAAATGTATATAATGATGGGCTAAATTCTCTGGCAATACATTATAAAAATTTACAGTCAATATTGTAAAGGATTTATACACACAATAAAATAAAAATGCCTTTTAGTTATGCATGGTTTTAATAAACAAAAGCACTGACTACTTTTCAGACATTCCAGACAAAGGTCATCTAAACAAACTATCTACTGTATCTGCAAAAACAACATGGTGGTGTTGGTCGTGATTAGTTGCTAAGTCATTTCTGTCTCTTTTTCATCTCCATGGACCATAGACCACCAGGCTCCTCTGGCCGTGGGATTTCCCAGGCAAGAATACTGAGGCTGGTTTTCATTCTCTCTTCCAGAAGATCTATCGTCCCAACTCAGGGATTTCTCAACCCTGGGTCATCTACATTGGGAAGTGGATTCTTTACCACTGAGCCACCAGGAGAATACCCCAAAGCAACACAGTATCTACTTAAGAAGTACTTCTTGGCTTTCATATGTACTGTATCAAACTTCTAACCTGTATAGTCTGTGTTTGTTCAGAACTACCCTAGTGATCCATTGATTAATAGTCATCTTCTCAATGATCCTAGTCTGGGAAGATCCCGCATGCTGAAGTGTAACTAAGTTCATGGGCCACAACTCAGTAGCTCATGTGCCAAAACTAGAGCCAGTGTTCTGCAACAACAACAAAAAAAAAAAAAAAAAAAAACACACATCACAATGGGAAGGCTATGCACCATACTGAAGTGCACCATACCACTTGCCTCAGCTAGAGAAAGCCCTTGAACATCCATGACTACTGGGCCCCGCCAAAATAAATGCAGTTTTAAAAATAATAAAATAAGAACTTAAATAAAAACAGTGACTTAGTTTAACATAGAAGTGTAGTTACATATATATAGCAACAAGCAAATGTACTTTGAACGTTGAAAGCACAAAAATACTTATTTTTCAAAACATGATAGAACAATACTGATTAGAACAAATTTATCACAGAATAAAAATATTCTATGCAATAGTTCACCAGGATGAGAGGTAAGGGTATCCCAACCATCAAAGTTCAAATTTGTGGTGTGAATGCCTAAAAGCCTATGAAACATCATATTGCTCATATAACTCGAGTATACATATATCTACTGAAGTTGTTAGCTCTCTCTTCTACATCTTTATATTTCATTCTGAAGCCATTTAGATTTTCTAAAATAATGTATAGGTTTGTTTTGTTTGTTTTAGTTTCTGAGGAGACTTCTCATTCTGCCCCCACACTAGGAAACTTTTAATATAATTTCCATTACTGTAGTTCAAGTTTTGTCTACCTTAAACTTTCTTACCATTAACCCCATACTGCATTTTTTTAGCAGACTCTAGTGATGTTCTTCAAGCTGTTTTTGCCATTCTTTAATTTGGGTATAATGCACACTGATTTTAATAGAAAATTAACACTTTTCTAACGTGCTTTTAGAGTGTGGTGAGCTGTTCTGTTTCAGGGTTTTTGTTGGATAACCTGGCATTATTGTTAGGGCTGTAGTATCTTTTGATACCAAAGGGAAAAATACAAATATCCCAAACTAATTTGATTACAGTAATTAGTGTTTTCTAAATAATTGAAGAGTTCCTTATCAAAATATGTCATTCCCATGGAAAAAAATACCCCTACCTCCTTAAATATATCATGATTTTATTAAGGGAATCTGTGAGAACTGACACTGTTCTGTGCATCATTACTTCATCAATACACCTCTCTGAGATTGAAAAAAAAAAAAAAAAGAAGAAGAATTGACATACTTCAGGAAAGTCATATTTAAATATGGAAAAACTTGTTTCAATAGCAGTAAAAATGGCTGTATGAGAAGTGGATTGATATTTTTTCTCTATTTTTCTCTGAGGATCTTCTTGAAAGTTGTGTCTTCACTTCTAACTGAAATGTATTGTTCTGCTGTTGTTCAGTGGCTCAGTCATAGCAACTCTCTGCAACACCACAGACTGCAGTACACCATCACTAACAGCACACCATCACACTGTCCATCACTAACTCCCAGAGTTTGCTCAGACTTATATGCATCAAGTTAGTTGTACCATCCGACCATCTCATCGTCTGCTAGGCCCTTCTCCTTCTGCCCTCAAGCTTTCCCAGAATCAGGGTCTGTTCCTATAGTAAGTTCTTTGCATCGGGTTGTGAAAGTATCAGAGTTTCAGCTTCAGCAAAAGTACTTCCAATGAATATTCAGGGCTGATTTCCATCAAGATTGACTGCTTTGTTCTCCTTGCAGTCCAAGGGGCTCTCAAGAGTCTTCTCCAACACGACAGTTCAAAAGCATCAATTATTCCATACTCAGCTTCCTGTATAGTCCAACTCTCCCATCCATACATGAGTAATGGAAACTATATAGGTATGACCTGATAGACCATTAATTGCAAAATAATGCCTCTGCTTTTGAATATGCTCTTTAGATGGTTACAGCTTTTCTTCCAAGGATCGAGCACCTTTTAATTCTATTGTTGCAGTCAAAATCTGCAGTGATTTTGGAGCCTGAGAAAATAAAGTATATCACTGTTTCCATTTTTCTCCATGTTTTCCCTATTTGATGTGACATGATGGGACCAGATGCCATGATTTTCAGTTTTTCAATATTGAGTTTTAAGCCAGCTTTTTCACTCTTTTCTTTCATCAACAAGCTCTTTAGTTATTCTTCACTTTCTGCCATGTATGTGGTATCAACTGCATATCTGAGGTTATTGATATCTCCCCAGGCAATCTTGATCTCAGTTTGGGCTTCATACAGCCTGGCATTTCAAATGATATGCTCTGAATATAAGTTAAATAAGCCACATGAGAATATACACCCATGATATACTCCTTTCCCATTTTGAAACTAGTGTGTCGTTCCATGTCCAGTTCTAACTGTTGCTTCATGACCTGCCTACAGATTTCTCAGGAGGCAGTTAGAGCGATTTGGTGAGATGTGTGCAATTGTGTGTTCGTTTGAACAGTCTTTGGCATAGCCTTTCTTTGGGATTGGAGTTTAAACTAACCTTTCCCACTTCTGTGGACAATGCCGAGCTTTCCAAATTTTCTGCAATATTGAGTGCAGGATTTTAATGGCATAATCTGGTAGGACTTGAAATTGCACCACTGGAACCCATCAACTCTAGTAACTTTGTTCATAGTTATGTACTAAGGGCTACTTGATTTCACATTCTAGGATGTCTGGTTCTAGGTGAGTAAAGACACCATCATGGTTATCTGGGTAATGACTTTTTTTGTTTTGTTTTGTTTTTGTTTTGCTACAGTTCTTCTGTGTATTCTTGCCATCACTTCTTAATATATTCTGCTTATGTTAGGTCCATATAGGTTCTCTCCTTTATTGTGCCCATCTTTGCATGAAATGTTCCCTTGGTATCTGTAACATTTTTGAGGCGATCTCTGTTCTTTGCCATTCTATTGTTTTTTTTGTTTGTTTGTTTGTTTGTTTGTTTGTTTTCCCTATTTCTTTACATTGATCGCTGAGGAAGGCTTTCTTATCTCTCCTTGCTCTTCTTTGGAAATTGCTTTCAAATGGATTATCTTTCTTTCTCTCCTATGACTTTAGCTTCATTCTTTTCTAAGCTATTTGTAAGGCCTCCTCAGACAACCTTTTGCCTTTTTCCGTTCATTTTTCTTGGTTATGTTCTTGATCAGAGCCTCAATCAGAATGTAATGACCCTTGGTCCATAGTTCTCCAGGCAGTCTGTCTATAAGATCTAATTCCTCAAATCTATTTGTCACATCCACTGTGTAATCATAAGGGTTTGATTTTGGTCAAACCCAAATGGTCTAGTGGTTTCCATACTTTCTTCAATTTAAATCTGAATTTTTCTTCGAGGCATTCATGATCTGATCCATGTCACTGCTCAGTCTTGTTTTTGCCGACTGTATAGAGCTTCTCCATCTTCAGCTGCAAATAACATAGTCAATCTGATTTCAGCATTGACCATCTCTAGAAGAGGGTGTTTGCTGTGAATGGTGAGTTCTCTTAAGGAACTCTGTTAGCCTTTGCCCTGCTCCATGTGTACTGCAAGGTCAAACTTGCCTGTTACGCCAGATATCTCTTGACTTCCTACTTTCTCTAGTAGGCAGTGGGTGTGGGCAGTATAAACCCTCATTCCTCTGCCTTTTCTAAATCCAGCATATATATTTGGAAGTTCTTGGTTCAAATACTTTGAAGCCTAGCACAAAGAATTTTGAGCATTATCTTGCTTAGTATGTGAAATAGTGCAGTACTTTGAGTAATTTTCAGCATTACCCTTTGATGTGGGGATCAGTACGTTGTCATGTGTACACTAGAGCTTGCTCAGTAGTGGCATAATGTGTATTCCATAGTGCAAACTCAGACGTTGGATCATGTATGCCATATAATGTTGACTCAGTAGAGGTAGGATACTTCCAGAATGCAAGCTCAGTGGTTGTGCTAAGCCTGCTGTAGAACACTGGTTCCGTAACTGTAAGATGTGTGTTCTAGAATACAGGGTCAATAGTGTTGTCACATTTCCTCGAGTTTAGCCGCTGCAGAAGTGGCATGTGTGCTCAGAATGGGGTCTTAGTAGTGGTGAGATGCATGCTCTACAACTCAGTCTCAGTAGTGGAGAGATATGTTCTCCATAGTGCAAGCTAGTAGTTACAAGATACTTGTGATGACCTGTAGTACATGAAGAAGCAGTGGAAGTTATCACAGCACTGAAACACTGAATGGTGAAAAACTACTAGGTGTGTTTGACCCACAGTAGACAAAGAAGCATTCCAAGAATGTTTCACCTCTGATTTACAGGATGGTGGTAATTATTGCCTGGGTTCCAACTAAAGTAGATGATGATGTACTTAAGTCATGTCAAAAACCTGAAACAGAGGTGGTTATAATCTATTAATCATGCCTGAGCTATTTGGATGCAGAAACACTTAAAAACTTCAAGCACTGAAACACTGGAATTCGATAAATTATTGGGTGTATCTTCCAAGAATGGATGATAAAGCACCTGAAATGTAACACATAGGTGAAAGACTGGATATTAATCAATACTGGGTGTTTGACCTGGGGTAGGACGGGGACTCATTTAACCATATGGCAGCCCTAAAACACAGGATGCTGATAAATTTATGAATGTGTATGATCTGGTATGTACAGAAGCAGTTGAAACATATCACAGAACTAAATACTTGATGAGCCAGAGGATATGAAAGAAAAGACCTGAAGAATGTAACAGAAGTGAAACAGTTGACGGTGATAAACTATTGCTTGTGTTTACCATGGAGTAGAAGAAGCACTTGAAACATGTCACAGCACTGAAAGACCAATGGTCATAAGCTACTGGGTATGTTTCAGCTCAAGTGAATTAGAGAAACATTTGAAGCAAGTCACACAACTGAAACATTGCATGTTTATAAAAGACTGAATGTACTTGATATGGAGTGCATGAAGAAAGCACTTGAAGCATGTGAAATTACTGAAGCATTGATTGGGAATACTGACTATGTTTGAACTGGGATGGACACAGAGGCTCCAGAATCATTTCATAGTACTGAACACTAGCACTAGGTGTGGAAAAAAACTACTGAGTTTGTTTGACAGAGGAATGAATGAAGTAGTTGACATTATGTAACGGCAGTGAAATAAGATAGTTATAAATGGTGAGTATATTGACGTTAGTGGGACCATGAACACATTTAATCTTATCAAAGCCCTGAAACACTGGAGGATGATGAAATACTGGCTGTATATACTTCAGTGTGGACCAACAAATTTTCAAATCATGTCACATCAGTGAAATGCTGTTATGGTGATAAAATACTCTCTAGATCTAGGGTGCATGATGAAGCTCTTTAAACATGTCACAGTATGTAAACACTGCTTCTGCTGCTGCTAAGTCACTTGAGTCGTGTCCGACTCTCTGCGACCCCGTAGACGGCAGCCCACCAGGCTCCCCCGTCCCTGGGATTCTCCAGGCAAGAACACTGGAGTGGGTTGCCATTTCCTTCTGCAATGCATGAAAGTGAAAAGTGAAAGTGAAGTGGCTCATTCATGTCCGACTCTTCATGACTCCATGGACTGCAGCCTACCATTCTCCTCCATCCATGGGATTTTCCAGGCAAGAATACTGGTGTGGAGTGCCATTGCCTTCTCTGATGTTAACACTAGATGGTGACAAACCACAGAGTTGTCTTTATGGGTGAGAATGAAGAAGCCATTGGGTCATGCTCCAAAACTAAAACACTGGCTGTTTATAACTACTAGAAATTTGTTGTTTTTTTAGACTTCATGATAGTTTTTTTTTTTTTTTTACTTTATTTTCTTTACAATACTGTATTGCTTTTGCCATATATTGACATGAATCCACCACGGGTGTACATGCATTCCCAAACATGAACACCCCCCCCCCTCGCACCTCCCTCCCCATAACATCTCTCTGGGTCATCCCTGTGCACCAGCCCCAAGCATCCTGTATCCTGCATCAGACATAGACTGGCGATTTGTTTCTTACATGATATTATACATGTTTCAATGTCATTCTCTCAAATCATCCCACCCCCTTCCTCTGAGTCCAAAAGTCCGCTCTACACATCTGTCTCTTTTGCTGTCTTGCATACAGGGTCATCATTGCCATCTTTCTAAATTCCATATATATGTGTTAGTATGCTGTATTGGTGCCCCAGGGTTAATGTTGAAGCATTTGAAACATGTCACTGTACTGAAAAAATGGATGGTGATATACGACTATGTTATTCTTGAGTGGGTGAAGAAGTACTCGAATCCACTACCAGCCATGAAACACTGTGTGTTGATAAACTCCTGGATTTTTTTTTAACACTCACTTCATTACTGAAGAATTGAAATCGGTCATATGTCACAGCACTGGACACTGGTTGGTACAAAATATTGGCTATGACTGACCAGAGTGGGAAGAGAAGCATTTGAACTGTGCCACACCCATGAAGCAAAGAAATATAAGAAAACAATAGAATGAGAAAGACTAGAGATCTCCTAAAATAATTAGACATACTTAGTGAACATTTCATGCAAAGATGGGCTCAATAAAGGACAGAAGTGGTATGGACCTAACAGAAGCAGAAAATATTAAGCAGATGTGGCAAAAAAAAAAAAAAAAACACAGAAGAACTATACAAAAAAATATTCATGACCCAGATAATCACCTAGAGCCAAATATCCTGGAATGTGAACTCAAGTGGGCCTTAGAAAGCATCACTACAAAGAAAGCCAGTGGGGGTGATAGAATTCCAGTAGAGCTATTTCAAATCCTGAAAGATGATGCTATGAGAAGGCTGCATGCAACATACCACCAAATTTGGAAAATTCAGCCCTGGCCACAGGACTGGAAAAGGCAGTGCCAAAGAATTCTGCAACTACTGCAGAGTTGCATTCATCTCACATACTACTAAATTAATGCTCAAAATTCCCCAAGCCATGCTTCAGCAATACATCAACCGTGAACTTCTAGATATTCAAGTTGGTTTTCGTAAAGGCAGAGGAATCAAGATCAAATTGCCAACATCTGCTGGATCATTGAAAAACCAGGAGAGTTCCAGAAGAAGATCTACTTCTGTTTTATTGAGATTTTGACTGTGTGGGTTACAGGAAACGTTGGGAATTTCTGAGAGATGTGAATACCAGACCACCTGACCTTCATCTTGATAAACCTGTATACATGTCAGAAAGCAACATTTAGGAGTGGAAATAGAACAACAGACTGGTTCCAGATAGGAAAAGGAGTACCTCAAGTCTGTATTATCATCATCCTGCTTATTTAACTTCTACACAGACTACATAATGAGAAACGAGATCCAACCAGTCCCTCCTAAATGAAATCAGTCCTTAGTGTTCATTGGAAGGACTGACATTGAAGCTGAAAGTCCAATAAATTGGCCACCTGATGTGAAAAGCTGACTCATTTGAAAACATCCTGATGCTGGGAAAGACTGAGAGCAGGAGGCAAAGGGGATGTGAGCAGATGAGCTGAATGGATGGTATCACTGACTTAATGGACATGGGCTTGGGCAACCCATGGGAGTGGGTGATGGACAAGGAGGCCTGGCTTGCTGCGGTTCATGGGATAACAAAGAGGTGAACATGAATGAGGGACTGAACTGAACTGAACACCCCTTAGAGAGTGATTTTTTTTTCTTTCTTTCTTTCCTTTTTTAATAATCCTGGGCATTTTGACCTGGGTGAATGGAAGAGCCCTTGAAGCATGTCACACATGAGACTTTGAATGGTCAATACTTACCAGCTGAGTTTGACACTGAATGGATGGAGAAGCACTTGAGGCATGTCACTTAACTTCAACACTGTATGGTGATAGCCTAGTGAATGTGTTTAAATGGGGAGAATGAACACACCATTGAAGTGGATCTTGGCATTGAAACAGTAGGTGGTGAATGTTATGGATGAGTTTGACTTGGGAAAATGAGGAAGACCTGAGGAACGTCAGACAGTAAAACATTGGATGGTGTTAACTGCTGAGTGTGTTTGACCTGGTGAGGATGGAAAAGTCCTGGAAGCTGCCATAAAACGGAAACACTAAATGGTGAAAAGCTACTGCATGTGCTTCACCTAGATAGGATGAAGAAGCACATGAAGCATGACACAGGACTGAAACAATGGATGGTGATAATCTACTGGGTGTGTTTTGCCTAGGGTTGTGAAGAAGCACTTGAGGCAAGTCCTCGAACCGAGGCATGGGATGCTGATAAACTATTGGGTATTTCTGAACGGCGGTGCATGGCAAAATTCTTGAAATATGTTACAGTACTGAAACATTGGATGTTGCTAAACTACTGGTGTGTTTGGCCCAGGATGGACAAGAAGCAATTGAATCATACTACTGGTGTGGTTGGCCCAGGATGGACAAGAAGCAATTGAATCATGTCAAAAAACTGAAACAAGTGATAAACGACAGGGTGTGTATGACCCAGAGTGCAAGGGGAAGTATCTTAACCTTGTCACCAACATGAAGCACTGGATTCAGTTCAGTTCAGTTCACTCACTCAGTCGTATCTGACTCTTTGCAACCCCATGAATTGCAGCACGCCAGGCCTCCCTGTCCTTCACCATCTCCCGGAGTTCACTCAGACTCACGTCCATCGAGTCTGTGATGCCATCCAGCCATCTCATCCTCGGTCGTCCCCTTCTCCTCCTGCCCCCAATCCCCCCCAGCATCAGAGTGTTTTCTAACGAGTCAAGTCTTCGCATGAGGTGGCCAAAGTACTGGAGTTTCATCTTTACATCATTCCTTCCAAAGAAATCCAGGGTTGATCTCCTTCAGAATGGACTGGTTGGATCTCCTTGCAGTCCAAGGGATTCTCAAGAGTCTTCTCCAACACCACAGTTCAGAAGCATCAATTCTTTGGCGCTCAGTCTTCTTCACAGTCCAACTCTCATATTCATACATGACTACTGGAAAAACCATAGCCTTGACTAGACGGATCTTAGCCGGCAAAGTAATGTCTCTGCTTTTGTATATACTATCTAGTTTGCACATAACTTTTCTTCCAAGGAGTAAGCATCTTTTAATTCATGGCTGCAGTCACCATCTGCAGTGATTTTGGCGCCCCCCAAAATAAATTCTGACACTGATTCCCCATCTATTTCCCATGAAGTGATGGGACCAGGTGCCATGATCTTAGTGTTCTGAATGTTGAGCTTTAAGCCATCTTTTTCGCTCTCCTCTTTCACTTTCATCAAGAGGCTTTTTAGCTCCTCTTCACTTTCTGCCATAAGGGTGGTGTCATCTGCATATCTGAGGTTATTGATATTTCTCCCAGAAATCTTGATTCCAACTTGTGCTTCTTCCAGTCCAGCATTTCTCATGATGTACTCTGCATATAAGTCAAATAAGCAGGGTGACAGTATACAGCCTTGACGTATTCCCTTCCCTATTTGGAACAAGTCTGTTGTCCCATGTCCAGTTCTAACTGTTGCTTCCTGACCTGCATAAAGATTTCTCAAGAGGCAAGGGCTTCGGGATAGTCAATAAAACAAAAATAGATATTTTTCTGGAACTCTCTTCCTTTTTCCATGATCCAGTGAATGGTTGGCAATTTGATCTCTGGTTCCTCTGCCTTTTCTAAAACCAGCTTGAACATCAGGAAGTTCACGGTTCATGTATTGCTGAAGCCTGGCTTTGAGAATTTTGAGAATTACTTTACTAGCATGTGAGATGACTGTAATTGTGCGGTAGTTGGAGCTTTCTTTGGCATTGCCTTTCTTTGGGATTGGAATGAAAACGGACCTTTTCCAGTCCTGTGGCTACTGCTGAGTTTCCCAAATTTGCTGGCATATTGAGTGCAGCCCTTTCACAGCATCATCTTTCAGGATTTGAACTGGAATGCCATCACCTCCACTAGCTTTGTTCATAGTGATGCATTCTTAGGCCCACTTGGCTTCACATTCCAAGTTGTCTGGCTCTAGATTAGTGATCACATCATCATGATTATCTGGGTTGTGAAGATCTTTTTTGTTCAGTTCTTCCATGTATTCTTGCCACCTGTTCTGAATATCTTCTACTTCTGTTAGGTCCATACCATTTCTGTTCTTTATCGAGTGCATCTTTGCATGAAATGTTCCCTTGGTATCTCTAATATTCTTGAAGAGATCTCTAGTCTTTCACATTCTGATCTTTTCCTCTATGGTGACAAACTATTGAGTGTTCTTGATTTAGGGTGGACAAGAAGCACATGATCCATTTCACAGAACTCAAAAGTGGATGGGGACAAGCTACTTGGTATGTTTGACCCAGGGAAAAAAAAGAAGCTCTGGAAGCATGCCGTAACCCTGAAACACTGGATAAACTACTTGGTGTGTTGACCTGAGAGAATGAAGAAACTCAGAAGCATGTTCCATAATTGAAACATTGGATAATGACAAACTACTGGGTGTGTTTTACCCAGTGTACACAAAGAAGCACTTGAAGCATGTCACACAACTTGAACACTGGATGGTGAAAAACTCTTGGGAGTGTTTGACTGGGTGGATGAAGAAGCTCCTCAAGCATGTCTCTGCACTAAGACACTGGATGATGAGTTTGTTTTTTTTTTTATCTTCAAAAAATGAAGCACTTGACCTGTGTAACAGCACTAAAGTAGAGGATGGCACTTAACCACTGGGTGATTAGTCCCAGGTGAAAAGGAAACACTGGAAAGTGTCACATGTTAATGCACTGAATACTCTATGGTAATAAAGTACTGAATGTGTTTGATCTGGGGTTGAGAAGAAGCAGACAAAGCAGGTCCCGGTACTGAAACATGGGGTTCTGATACACTCCTGGGAGTGTAGGAATTCAAGGGGAATAAGAAGCACTGGAAGCATGTCACATCCATGAAACAATAAATGTTGCTAAACTACTGAGTGGGAATGAGAGACTGGGAAAGACTAGAGAGCTCTCCAGGAAAATAAGAGCTATCAAGGGAGTATATCATGCACACATGGGCACAATAAAGGACAGAAAAGGCATGAACCTAAAAGAAGTGGAAGATATTAAGGAGTGGTGAATACACAGAAGAATACATAGAAGAACTATCCAAAAAATATCCCAATGACCCAGATAACCATGATGGTGTGATCACTCACCTACAGCCAGACATCTTGGAGTGTGCAATCAAGTGCCTGTTAGCATCACTACCAAGAAAGATAGTGGAGGTGATGGAACACCAGCTGAGCTATTTCAAACTCTATAAGATGATATTGTTGAAGTGCTCCACTCAGTATGCCAGAAATCTTGGAAAACTCAGCAGAAGCTGCGTGACTGGAAACTGTCAGTTTTTCATGTGAAATCGAAAGAATGACAATGGAAAAGAATGTTCAAAGTATCACAAAACGGTCCTTACTTCACACACTAACTCCTTGGAAGACAATTTATGAACAACTTAGACAGCATATTAAAAAGCAGAGGTGTTAATGTGCCAACAAAGCTCCATCTAGTTAAGACTATGATTTTTCCAGTAGGCATGTACAGATGTGACAGTTGAATTATAAAACAAAGCTGAGCACCAAAAAAATTGATGCTTTTGGACTGTGGTGTTGGAGGAGATTCTTGACAGTCCCTTGGACTGCAAGGAGATCCAACCAGTCCATCCTAAAGATCAATCCTGAATATTCTTTGGATGGACTGATGTTAAAGCTGAAACTCCAATATTTTGGCCCTTTGATGTGAAGAGCGGACTCATTTGAAAAGACCCGGATGTTGGTAAAGATTTAAAGCAAGAGGAGAAGGGAGGACAGAGGATGAGTTTGGTGGGTGGCATCACTGACTAAAAGGACGTGAATTTCAGTAAATTCCAGGAGTTGGTGAGAGACAAGGAAGCCTGACATGCTACACTTCATGGGGTCACAAAAAGTCAGACACGACTGAGCAACTGAAGTGAATTGAACAAAGGCATGCTCAAAATTCTCCAGGCTAGACTTCAACAGCAGAGTAACCTAGAAATTGCAGATGTTCAAACTGGATTTAGCAAAGACAAAAACCAGAGGTCAAATTGGCAACATCAATTGGAACATGGAAAAAGCAACAGACTTCTAAAAAAAAAAAAGGAAAATATATTTCTGCTTCATTGACTATGATAAAAATCCACTGTGTGGATCACAACAAACTGCAGAAAATTCTTAAAGACATGGAAATACCAGACTACCTACTTGCCTCCTGAGAGACCTGTATCCAGGTCAAGAAACAAGAGTGAAAGCCAGATCCAGAAGAAGAGATGATTTGAAATTGGGGGGAAAAACACTAGTATATTGTCACCCTGTTGTTTTAACTTATATGCAGAGCACATCTTGGAAAATGCTGGGCTGGAGGAAATACAAGCTGAAATTAAGAGAAAATAGAAATATCAATAACCTTAGATATGCAGATGACACCAGCTATATGGCATAAAGCAAAGAATAACTAAAGAGCCTCTTGATGCAGGTGAAAGAGAAGAGTGACAAAACTGGCTTAAGACTCAACACTCAAAACCCTAAGATCATGGCATCTGGTCCTATCATTTCATGGCAAATAGATGGGAAAACAATGGAAACAGTGGCAAACATCCATTTACTTGGACTCCAAAATCATGGCAGATGATGACTGCAGCTATAAAATTAAATGACACTTGTTTATTGGAAGAAAAGCTGTGAGAAGCCTAGAATGCATGTTAAAGAGCAGAGGCATTCCTTTTCCAACAAGGGTCTATATAGTCAGAGCAATGTTTTTGTTTTTGTTTTTGTTTTTCCATAGTCATGTGCCTATGTAGATTAGACCATAAAGGAAGCTGAAAATTAAGGAATTGATACTTTTGAACCACAATCTTGGAGAAGACTCTGTGAGTCCCTTGGGCTGAAAGGAAATCAACCAGTCAACCCTAAAGGAAATCAATCCTGAATATCCACCAGAGGGCCTGATGCTGAGGCAGAAGCTCCAATATTATTGCTATCTGATATGAAGAGCCAACTCATTGGAAAAGACTCTGATGCTGGAAAAGATTGGAGCAGCAGAAGGGCATGATAGAGGGCCAGATGTTTGGATGGCATCACCGACCCAATGGATTTGAATTTGAACAAGCTCCGGGAGATGGTGAAGGACAAGAATGCATGATATGCTGCAGTCCATGGGATTATGAAGAATTGGAGATGACTGAGTGATTGAACAACAAATAACAACCAGCAACAACAAAGCTATGGAGGGCATTTGACCTTGAGTAGTTTCAGGAGCACTTGTAGCATGTTACAGATCTGAAACCCAAGATAGTGGTAAAACACTGAATGTGTTTGACTGGGAGCTAGTGAAGCAGCCATTGAAATGTGTCACAGCACTGAAACAATAAATGTTGACAACCTATATGGTGTATTTGATGTGGAGTGAGTGAAGAACAACTTGAAGTGTGTTTCACGACTGAAACACTGTATGTTCACACTTTAGATGGTCTGTGTTTGATCTTGTATATGGAAAGAAGCACAAGGAACATGTCACAACACTGAAACTGGATCATGATAAATCATTGTGTATGATGACCTGTGGTAGTTGAAAAAATCAATGAAAGTATGTAGTAGCACTGAATCAATGGATGGAGATAAACTAAGAGTGTGCTCAACCTTGGGTAGACAAAGAATCTTTTGAAACATATACCAGAATTAACACACTAGATTGTGATAAATTATTGCTTGTGTATTTTCTGCAGAGAATGAAGAAGCAGTTGAGTAGGAACCAGCATTGAGACACTGGATGGTGATAAAGTATGGGGTGTGTTTGATACATGTTGAATGAAGAGAAAATGAAAGCATGGCACAGAGTAAAACATGGGACCATCATAAACTTCTGAATGTTTTTTATCTAGAATGGATTAAAGAAAGACTTGAAACTCATCACAGAACAGAAACAGTAATTGTGATAAGTAATTGTGATACTGTATTTTATTTGGAGAGGATAAAGAAGTACTTGAGGCATGCCTCAGTACTGGAACACTGGATAGTGGTAAACTACAGGGAGTGTTTGACTAAATGAGACAAAGGGACACTTCAAGCGTGTAATAGCACAGCATCAACGAATGATGGTAATTTACAGGGTGTGTT
>NW_024070303.1:0-18723 GCF_014754425.2 Oryx dammah
AAAAAAAAAAAAGAAGCCCACAGAGTTTTTAGAGACAGAGAATCAGAACCAGCATGGCTGGGAAGCTGGAACTAAAAGATAACAGAGCTCTCACGAAGGTTGGAATAATTTACTGAGCAAAAAGTCAAGGAGGAGCCACACCTAAAGATCAATTCCAGAGGGATTAAGGATTTAGCTGTGAAAAGCAAAATGTTAAAACTTGTAGAAGAAAATATAGGAGAACATCCTTCTGACCTCCCAAAGGGGAAAGAGTTCTTAAGGCACAAAAGAGCTAATCACCAAAGGACAGACTGATAAATTTGCCTGCTCTACTATCAAGATTTTGTTTTTCTAAAGGTACAATAAAGAAAGCAGAAGACATGCCAATATATGAGACAAGTTTGCAACATATGAAATCAACAAAAGACCAGTATTCAGATTATATAAAGACATGTTACAAATCAGTAAGAAAAAGACAATACAATAGGAAAATGATCAACAGATCTGACATACCATCCCAGAAGAGAATAATATGAATGGTGAATGAATGGTTTTCTTTCTTCCTTTCTGATCAGACTTTTATTTTCTCTTCTTACTTTATTGCACTGTTTAGAACTTCTAGTACTATGTTGAATAGGAGTTGTGAAAGAGGGCATCTTACCTCGCTCCTAATCTTATGAGGAAAGGATTTAGTCTTCCACTGTTAAGTATGCTATTAGCTGCAAGTGTTTCATAGATTTTTTTAAAAATTGATTTTAGAAAGTTTCCTTCTATTCCAATTTTTCTGAAAGCTTTTATTTTATCATGAACGGGTGCTGAATATTGTCAAATGATTTCTCTGCTTCAATTAGTGTAATTTTGATACTTTTTCTTTAGACTGTTTATATGGTAGATTACACTGACTGCTTTTCATACTGAGTGATCTCTGCATTGCTAGAATAAACATCATTTGATCACAATACATGATTACTTTTATATACTGCTGAATATAATGCTATTTGCCAATATTTTGTTAAGGGATTTTGCATCCATCCTCATGAGAGTCATTAGTCTCTAGTTGTCTTGTTGTACTGTCTTTTTCAAGTTTAGTTATTAGAGTTGCTTCTTATAATAAATTGAGAAGTGTTCCATTCTCTGACATTTACTGGAACAGATTTATAGAATTAATGTTTGTGAACCATGAACTTCCAGATGTTCAACTTGGTTTTAGAAAAGGCAGAGGAACCAGAGATCAAATTGCCAACATCCTCTGGGTCATCGAAAAAGCAAGAGAGTTCCAGAAAAACATCTATTTCTGCTTTATTGACTATGCCAAAGCCTTTGACTGTGTGGATCACAATAAACTGTGGAAAATTCTGAAAGAGATGGGAATACCAGACCACCTGACCTGCCTCTTGAGAAATCTGTATGCAGGTCAGGAAGCAACAGTTAGAACTGGACATGGAACAACAGACTGGTTCCAAATAGGAAAAGGAGTACGTCAAGGCTGTATATTGTCACCCTGCTTATTTAACTTCTATGCAGAGTACATCATGAGAAATGCTGGACTGGAAGAAACACAAGCTGGAATCAAGATTGCTGGGAGAAATATCAATAACCTGAGATATGCAGATGACATCACCCTTATAGCAGAAAGTGAAGAGGAGTTAAAAAGCCTCTTGATGAAAGTGAAAGAGGAGAGCGAAAAAGTTGGCTTGAAGCTTAACATTCAGAAAACGAACATCATGGCATCTGGTCCCATCACTTCATGGGAAATAGATGGGAAACAGTAGAAACAGTGTCAGACTTTATTTTTGGGGGCTCCAAAATCACTGCAGATGGTGACTGCAGCCATGAAATTAAAAGACGCTTACTCCTTGGAAGAAAAGTTATGACCAACCTAGATAGTATATTCAAAAGCAGAGACATTACTTTGACGACTAAGGTCCATCTAAGGCTATGGTTTTTCCTGTGGTGATGTATAGATGTGAGAGTTGGACTGTGAAGGAGGCTGAGTGCTGAAGAATTGATGCTTTTGAACTGTGGTGTTGGAGAAGACTCTTGAGAGTCCTTTGGACTGCAAGGAGGTCCAACAGTCCATTCTGAAGGAGATCAACCCTGGGATTTCTTTGGAAGGAATGATGCTGAAGTTGAAGCTCCAGTACATTCGCCACCTCATGCAAAGAGTTGACTCATTGGAAAAGACTCTGATGCTGGGAGGGATTGGGGGCAGGAGGAGAAGGGGACGACCCAGGATGGGATGGCTGGATGGCATCACAGACTCGATGGACGTGGGTCTGAGTGAACTCCGGGAGTTGGTGATGGACAGGGAGGCCTGGCGTGCTGTGATTCAAGGGGTTGCAAAGAGTTGGACATGACTGAGCGACTGAACTGAACTGAACTGAACTGAACAAGAAGGAAAGGGCTTCCCTTGTGGCTCAGATGGTAAAGAATCTGCCCGCAACACAGGAGACCTGGTTTCAATTTCTGGGTCAGGAAGATCCCCTGGAGAAGGGAATGGCAACCCACTCCAGTATTCTCGTCTGGAGAATTTCATGGACAGAGGAGCCTGCTGGCTACAGTCCATGGGTCACAAAGAGTTGGACACGACTGAGTGACTAACCCTTTCAAGAAGGAAATCTGCGGTGAGAAATCAAGTGGTCCTGAGATCACAGACCCAGAAGACAGACTTGGACCTCCCTGGCAGTGCAGTGGTTAAGAATCCTCCTTGCAGGGGTGGTCCTAAGATGGGGGAGGAATAGGACAGGGAGACCACCTTCTCCCCCACAAATTCATCCAAAGAACATTTGAACGCTGAGCAAATTCCACAAAACAACTTCTTAATGCTGGCAGAGGACATCAGGCACCCAGAAAGGCAGGCTATTGTCTTTGAAAGGAGATGGAGAAGTCTTCAGGCTACTGTAAGAATAAGACTGAAAACCAGAGGCAGGAGGCTTAAGTCCAAATCCTAAGAACACCAGAGAACTCCTGACTCCAGGGAACATTAATCGATAGGAGCTCATCAAATGCCTCCATACCTACACTGAAACCAAGCACCACCCAAGGGCCAACAAGTTCCAGAGAAAGACATACCATGCAAATTCTCCAGCAACACAGGAACATAGCCCTGAGCTTCAATATACAGGTTGCCCAAAGTCACTCTAAACACATTAACATCTCAAAACTCATATCTGGATACTTCAGCGCACTCCAGAGAGAAGAAATCCAGCTCCACCCACCAGGACACAGACACAAGCTTTCCTAACCAGGAAACTTTGATGACTCACATGTCCAACCCCACCCACAGTGAGGAACCTCCACAATAAAGAGGAACCACAAACTGCTAGAATATGGAAAGGCCACCCCAAACACAGCAATATAAACAAGATGAAGAGACAGAGGAATACCCAGCAGGTAAAGGAACAGGATAGATGCCCACCAAATCAAACAAAAGAGGAAGAGATAGGGAATCTACCTGATAATAATAGTGAAAATGATCCAAAATCTTGAAAACAAAATGGAGTTACAGATAAATAGCCTGGAGACGAAGATCGAGAAGATGCAAGAAATGTTTAACAAGGACCTAGAAGAAATAAAAAAGAGTCAATATATAATGAATAATACAATAAATGAGATAAAAAACACTCTGGAGGGAACCAACAGTAGTAAAACGGAGGCAGAAGATAGGATAAGTGAGGTGGAAGATCGAATGGTAGAAATAAAGGAAACAGAGAGGGAAAAAGAAAAAAGAATTAAAAGAAATGAGGACAACCTCAGAGACGTCTGGGACAACATTAAATGCCCAAACATTCGAATCATAGGAGTCTCAGAAGAAGAAGACGAAAAGAAAGGCCATGAAAAAATACTTGAGGAGATAATAGTTGAAAACTTCCCTAAAATGGGGAAGGAAATAGTTATCCAAGCCCAAGAAACCCAGAGAGTTCCAAACAGGATAAACCCAAGGTGAAACACCCCAAGACACATATTAATCAAATTAACAAAAATCAAACACAAAGAACAAATATTAAAAGCAGCAAGGGAAAAACAAAAAATAACACACAAGGGGATTCCCATAGGGTAACAGCAGATCTTTCAATAGGAACTCTTCAGGCCAGGAAGGAATGGCAAGACGTACTTAAAGTGATGAAAGAAAATAACCTACAGCCCAGATTACTGTACCCAGCAAGGATCTCATTCAAATATGAAGGAGAAATCAGAAGCTTTACAGACAAGCAAAAGCTGAGAGAATTCAGCACCAGCAAACCAGCTCTCCAACAGATGCTAAAGGATATTCTCTAGACAGGAAACATAAAAAGGGTGATAAACTCAAACCCAAAATAATAAAGTAAATGGCAATGGGATCATACTTATCAATAATTACCTCAAATGTAAATGGGTTGAATGCCCCAACCAAAAGAAGAAGACTGGCTGAATGGACACATAAACAAGACCCCTATATATGTTGTCTACAAGAGACCCACCTCGAAACAAGGGACACATACAGACTGAAAGTGAAGGGCTGGAAAAAGATATTCCACACAAATAGAGACCAAAAGAAAGCAGGAGTACCAATACTCATATCAGATAAAATAGACTTTAAAACAAAGGCTGTGAAGAGAGACAAAGAAGGACACTACATAATGATCAAAGGATCATCCAAGAAGAAGATATAACAATTATAAATATATATGCACCCAACATAGGAGCACCACAATATGTAAGACAAATGCTAACAAGCATGAAAGGGGAAATTAACAATAACACAATAATAGTGGGAGACTTTAATAACCCATTCACACCTATGGATAGATCAACTAAACAGAAAATTAACAAGGAAAGACAAACTTTAAATGATACAATAGACCAGTTAGACCTAATTGATATCTATAGGACATTTCACCCCCGAAACAATGAATTTCACCTTTTTCTCAAGTGCACACGGAACCTTTTCCAGGATAGATCACATCCTGGGCCATAAATCTAGCCTTGGTAAATTCAAAAAAATTGAAATCATTCCAACATAGATCACATCCTGGGCCATAAATCTAGCCTTGGTAAATTCAAAAAAATTGAAATCATTCCAAGCATCTTTTCTGACCATAATGCAGTAAGATTAGATCTCAATTACAGGAGAAAAACTATTAAAAATTCCAACATATGGAGGCTGAACAACATGCTGCTGAATAACCAACAAATCACAGAAGAAATCAAAAAAGAAATCAAAATATGCATAGAAACAAATGAAAATGAAAACACAACAACCCAAAACCTATGGGACACTGTAAAAGCAGTGCTAAGGGGAAGATTCATAGCAATACAAGCTTACCTCAAGAAATAAGAAAAAAGTCAAATAAATAACCTAACTTTACACCTAAAGCAACTAGAAAAGGAAGAAATGGAGAACCCCAGAGTTAGTAGAAGGAAAGAAATCTTAAAAATTAGGGCAGAAATAAATGCAAAAGAAACAGAAGAGACCATAGCAAAAATCAACAAAGCCAAAAGCTGGTTCTTTGAGAAGTTAAATAAAATTGACAAACTATTAGCCAGACTCATCAAGAAACAAAGGGAGAAAAATCAAATCAACAAAATTAGAAATGAAAATGGAGAGATCACAACAGACAACACAGAAATACAAAGGATCATAAGAGACTACTATCAGCAATTATATGCCAATAAAATGGACAACTTGGAAGAAATGGACAAATTCTTAGAAAAGTACAACTTTCCAAAACTGAACCAGGAAGAAATAGAAAATCTTAACAGACCCATCACAAGCACAGAAATTGAAACTGTAATCAGAAATCTTCCAGCAAACAAGAGCCCAGGGCCAGATGGCTTTACAGCTGAATTCTACCAAAAATTTAGAGAAGAGCTAACACCTATCCTACTCAAACTCTTCCAGAAAATTGCAGAGGAAGGTAAACTTCAAAACTCATTCTATGAGGCCACCATCACCCTAATTCCCAAACCTCACAAAGATGCCACAAAAAAAGAAAACTACAAGCCAATATCACTGATGAACATAGATGCAAAAATCCTTAACAAAATTCTAGCAAACAGAATCCAACAACAGATTAAAAAGATCATATATCATGACCAAGTGGGCTTTATCCCAGGGATGAAAAGATTCTTCAATAACTGCAAATCAATCAATGTAATATATCACATTAACAAATTGAAAAATAAAAGCCATATGATATCTCAATAGATCCAGAGAAAGCCTTTGACAAAATTTAACATCCATTTATGATAAAAACCCTCCAGAATGCAAGAATAGAAGGAACATACCTCAACATAACAAAAGCTATATATGACAAACCCACAGCAAACATTATCCTCAGTGATGAAAAACTGAAAGCATTTCCCCTAAAGTCAGGAACAAGACAAGGGTGCCCACTCTCACCACTACTATTCAACATAGTTTTGGAAGTTTTGGCCATAGCAATCAGAGCAGAAAAAGAAATAAAAGGCATCCAGGTTGGAAAAGAAGAAGTAAAACTCTCACTGTTTGCAGATGACATGATCCTCTACATAGAAAATCCTAAAGACTCCACCAGAAAATTATTAGAGCTAATCAATAAATACAGTAAAGTTGCAGGATATAAAATCAACACCCAGAAATCCCTTGCATTCCTATACACTAATAATAAGCAAACAGAAAGAGAAATTAAGGAAACAATTTCATTTACCATTGCAACGAAAAGAATAAAATACTTAGGAATATATCTACCTAAAGAAACAAACGGAGAAGGCACTGGCACCCTACTCCAGTACTCTTGCTTGGAAAATTCCATGGACAGAGGAGCCTGGTAGGCTGCAGTCCATGGGGTCACGAAGAGTCGGACACGACTGAGCGACTTCACTTTCACTTTTCACTTTCATGCATTGGAGAAGGAAATGGCAACCCACTCCAGTGTTCTTGCCTGGAGAATCCCAGGGATGAGGGAGCCTGGTGGGCTGCTGTCTATGGGGTCATACAGAGTCAGACATGACTGAAGTGACTTAGCAGCAGCAGCAAAGAAACAAAAGACCTACATATAGAAAACTATAAAACACTGGTGAAAGAAATCAAAGAGGACACTAATAGATGGAGAAATATACCGTGTTCACGGATCAGAAGAATCAATATAGTGAAAATGAGTATACTACCCAAAGCAATCTATAGATTCAATGCAATCCCTATCAAGCTACCAACGGTATTTTTCACAGAGCTAGAACAAATAATTTCACAATTTGTATGGAAATACAAAAAACCTCGAATAGCCAAAGCAATCTTGAGAAGGAAGAATAGAACTGGAGGAATCAACCTGCCTGACTTCAAGCTCTACTACAAAGCCACAGTCATCAAGACAGTATGGTACTGGCACAAAGACAGAAATATAGATCAATGGAACAAAATAGAAAGCCCAGAGAGAAATCCACGCACCTATGGACACCTTATCTTTGACAAAGGAGACAAGAATATACAATGGAAAAAAGACAATCTCTTTAACAAATGGTGCTGGGAAAACTGGTCAATGACTTGTGAAAAAATGAAACTAGAACACTTTCTAACACCATACACAAAAATAAACTAAAACTAGATTAAAGATCTAAACGTAAGGCCAGAAACTATAAAACTCTTAGAAGAAAACATAGGCAAAACACTCTTAGACATAAATCACAGCAGGATCTTCTATGACCCACCTCCCAGAATATTGGAAATAAAAGCAAAAATAAGCAAATGGGACCTAATTAAAATTAAAAGCTTTTGCACAACAAAGGAAACTATAAGCAAGGTGAAAAGACAGCCTTCTGAATGGGAGAAAATAATAGCAAATGAAGCAACTGACAAACAACTAATCTCAAAAATATACAAGCAACTCCTGCAGCTCAATTCCAGAAAAATAAATGACCCAATCAAAAAATAGGCCGAAGAACAAAACAGACATTTCTCCGAAGAAGACATACAGATGGGTAACAAACACATGAAAAGATGCTCAACATCACTCATTATCAGAGAAATGCAAATCAAGACCACCATGAGGTACCATTTCACGCCAGTCAGAATGGCTGTGATCCAAAAGTCTACAAGCAATAAATGCTGGAGGCAGTGTGGAGAAAAGGGAACACTTTTACGCTGTTGGTGGGAATGCAAACTAGTACAGTCACTATGGAGAACAGTGTGGAGATTCCTTAAAAAACTGGAAATAGAACTGCCTTATGACCCAGCAATCCCATTGCTGGGCATACACACCGAGGAACCCAGAATTGAAAGACACGTGTGGCTCAATGTTCATTGCAGCACTGTTTACAACAGCCAGGACATGGAAGCAACCTAGATGTCCATCACCAGATGAATGGATAAGAAAGCTGTGGTACATATACACAATGGAGTATTACTCAGCCATTAAAAAGAGTACATTTGAATCAGTTTTAATGAGGTGGATGAAACTGGAGCCTATTATTCAGAGTGAAATAAGCCAGAAAGAAAAACACCAATACAATATACTAATGTATATATATGGAATTTAGAAAGATGGTAAAGATAACCCTGTATGCAAGGCAGCAAAAGAGACACAGATGTATAGAAAAGTCTTTTGGACTCTGTGGGAGAGGGCAAGGGTGGAATGGTTTGGGAGAATGGCATTGAAACATACATATTATCATATGTGAAATGGATCGCCAGTCCAGGTTCGATGCATGATACAGGGTGCTCAGGACTGGTGCTCTGGGATTACCCAGAGGGATGAGATAGGGAGGGAGGTGGGAGGGGGGTTCCAGATGGGGAACACATGTACACTCATGGTGGATTCATGTCAATGTATGGCAAAACCAACACAATATTGTAAAGTAATTAGGCTCCAAAATATTAATTAATTTATTAATTGTTAAAAAAAAAATCCTCCTTGCAATGTAGGGGACACAAGTTCGATCCCTGGCCTGGGAAGATTCCACATGCCACATGGCAACTAAGCCCATGTATCATAACTGCTGTGCCAGTGCTCTAGAGATCGTGCTCCACAACAAGAGAAGCCACTGCAATGAGAAGCTCATGCACTGCAACCAAAGAGTAATCCCTACTTGCCGCAATTAGAGAAAGCCGCAGCACTGCGACCAACACCCAGTGCAGCCATAAACATGTAAATAAAGAAAAATTTTTTAAAAGAGAGAGAGACTTGGATGCTTGAGGAGGGCCAATAGCAGACATACTGATTCTCCACACCGTCACATTAAGGGGAAGGGTCCTTATGTTGGATCATACACGTGCTTTACAGTCTTTGGGGACAAAAATACACATTTCTCTATTATTCTTTAGCTTGATATCACAATGATCCAAGGAATTAATGCAATGGCTACTACCATGTTTAGCGTTGTGATCCCTAAGTACTTCAGAGTATCTCAAGCTGCCTGATTATTGCCAACTTAAATGCATAATTCTTTCCTGGCCTTCAGGAGAAATGTGTTGACACTGAGGCTTAGTTATCAATGTTATGAGAAAAAAAATAGATATTGACTAGCTTGACTTCAAATATTTTATTACTGTCCTATAGCTTTCATTAAAAGAACTGGCTTTATTCAATTTGGAATACAATTTAAAGTGAAAGGCTTTTCACTTTCACTTTCTCATTATATCCAGATGAGCTATGTTACTCATCTATTAATTAAACCATAGAGAGTTAATGGGGGATGAAGGAAATGGGATGAAAAAGAGCCAAATACATATAAGTTTCATTTATATTGATTTATTTCCCTTCCCTGAAATATCAGCAAAATACAAACTAAGGTTCTGTTCTGGCATATAGAACTATTTGGTCAAGTAAGTATTCATGCCTTCTTCGCAAACAGTCACAAAAAGTATTACCAGGGCTTAAGCCAAATTACCTTGTCTACAAACCTTGGCTGGCTCACATCTGGAGCAATTAACATATTTTGAAAATTGTCCAAGAAATTCGTAAATCAATAGATTTCCCTTCCTGAAAAGCCAATTTCCTAAACAGTCAATGAGATGGCTTTGAGACCCACACTAACTAAACAGGAAAGTAATAGTGTTCCTATCTTAACAGGAAACTCATGATTGCGGGTGCTGCTGCCCTTATTATACCATAATAGGATTTCAAAAGAATCTTTTCTGAATTAAAAAATATTCCATCTATTTGCTGCACAATATCCTCTTCAGTCTTTCATACTAAATGATAGATATGGAAGTAAGGAGGGGCACATATTGTCCTTTTCTCCAGGAAGCAAGTCAGGTTTTTTATTCCATTATCCCTTCTACTTGTTTTTTTTTTTTTTTTTTTTTTTTAATTAAGTAAATTTCTATTTAATCAGAGTCACTACAGAAAAGAATTTTTTTTTTAAGTAAAATGGCAAAATAGTTTTCGGTAACAGAAATTTATCTAGAGTTAAAAATGGAAATGCATCTTCATGACAAAGCTTTAATGGCAGATATAAGCTAGCATTTTCTATTTACCAAATACCAAAAACATTTAACACACAACAACTTAACCAGGATGCAACATCTTTGCATTCTGAATCATAATTTACACAGTTCAAAACCCAGGCATTTGAAAGGTTAAAAAAGTAACTCACAATATGCAGTCACGCAGCGTCCCGGGTCTCAGAGCCTTCCACAGCTGTAAGGACAGATTTGCTCGCCGGCAGTTCTCTGGCCCTGCAACTGAGATCACTCATAATTAATGAATAATTTACTTGAACACTTGACAGCTCAGTAAGCGGTTTGTGTAAGGCTGTTACTTTTACTTCTTCTGTAGTTGCATTTGCAAACAGGAAACAGGAAACACACCTACAAGAACACTGACAGACCT
This sequence comes from Oryx dammah, assembly GCF_014754425.2. Classification (NCBI taxonomy): domain Eukaryota; kingdom Metazoa; phylum Chordata; class Mammalia; order Artiodactyla; family Bovidae; genus Oryx; species Oryx dammah. Next base: position 10,767 of record NW_024070303.1, read on the forward strand.
CAGCCTAATTGGTCTTTTCTCAAAGTACTCAGTGGAGAGTCTTATACCACAGACATGATATGTTCCTAAAAGAGCAATACTCAGATCCTTCTATTGCAGAGTTTAAAATCTTTTAGACAGGTGCCATGCAGGCAATTTATTACAAGCATTTTAGTAACATTCAGGCCTTATGATCTTAATCCTGGAAGGACTATAAATTTCAATATATATATAATATTTATAAATATATACATATCAACACATATATGTTTATATATAAGTACAAATATCTAATACATTAAGCAATATATTATTTAAATACAGATTACTTAGAACAACAAGCAGCATATTAAAGTAATATATATAATTTTCCTGGAATATATGTGGAAACTATCATTTAGGAATCTTTTGTCTACATGTAACAGAAAACCCAGCTCAAACTCCCTTCAACAAATAAAACAAGAAAATATTTTGGTTTATTGAGTTGGGAAGAAAAACCTGGATATAGGGCTGGTTTTAGGAAAAGAGTTTCACTATGTATATCTCTTGATTCTCTGCAAGTCTCTTAGCATGGTATTTTCTGTAGAGTGACTTCACCTTCTGGCTGCCTTTCCTCTTGGTGCAAACAAATAACTTCAGTGGTTCAAGATCACACATCCATCTTCCAAGAGGGCAGCGTTAGCGTGCTGCCAGTCTCAAGCTCTGAAGTCATTCTGATTGCCCATCACTGAATCAGTCACTGTACTTTGCTGAATGGCTTTAATCAAGCCTTATCCTTGTGAGAGGTCACAGCCTATCTCTCTCTCTCTCTCAGTCACTCAGTCATGTCTGACTCTTTTTGATCCCATGGACTGTAGCCCCGCCAGACTCTTCTGTCCATAGAATTTTCCAAGCAACGATACTGGAATGGGTAGCCATCCTACTCCAGGGGATCTTCCCCTGAGTCTCTTGAGTCTCCTGCATTAGCAGGCAGGTTCTGTACCACTGGTTCTGCATGGGAAACCCAGAGATAAGGGAAGGCATTTCTAAAGAAAAATCACATGGAAGGGCATTCAGGTTACTAAGAGAAAGGGACAAGGGGGAAAGGAATATTGGAGGACATCAACAAATGTCCGCCATGACAAGGTTTGGCAATAATCCGAAGATTGGTATTTGAGGATGTGTATCTATGAAAATACTGGATCTTGGGTTACCTAAGGCTGTCTGAAAGAGAAGGAGCTGAGGTTCAAGAGATACTGATTGCCCAAATCTTTGCATCTAGTAAGATTTTCTATTAACATTATGTTTTTATGTTTGCTAAGAAAATAGTTTCAGGATTTTTCCACTTTGCTTATGAAACACATAAGTAGTGTATAAAGTGTGCTTGCATACGATCTTCCACCTTGTTATTCAAACAACCCTGCTAGGTAGATAGACAACCTGGGCAGGAGCTTAGAGAGCAGGGTAGATATTGCTCTTAACTCTCCAACACGCAGTCTACTCTTTGTTCTAATTGGACCTTGATTTTGCTCAGGGCAGCAAATTGTCCTGTTTAAACTACAGCTAAGGATGGGCAGGTGGAACACTTTGGGCCCTGGACATGTGAGCTGAAAGGACTAGGTAGAGCTTCTGGAACAGCTCTATTAAAGGGCTCTGGAGTTTGCTTTTTGCCCTTCCCCTTCCAATGCCTGAAACACCAATAAAATGCCAGAGGTGGAGCCTTATGTTGCAGTCATGGAGTGACAAGTGTACCACATGCTGGGACGACCAAATCGAAGGAGAAGCCACTGTACCGGGCCTTGTCTGCCTCCTCCTGGGCTATCCGATGAGAAAAACCTCTATATTGTTAACCCACCTAGAAGGGATCTTGTTCCATGCAGCTAAACACACACCTTATACAAAGAAGCTTAACAATCTGGTTATGAAAGATCAAGGCTTAACCCCAGGTTTCTCGACTCTCTGTGTTGCCTCTCCATAAGTAGAATCCACACTCTGAATACTGTACAAACAGACATTTTAAATTTATGCTTTCTTTTTAACAAAGAGCTCATTTAAATGATCTGAGTCCTAGCTATGATGCCAAGAGGGGATTCTCTCACAACTCTTCTGGTTTTGGTTTCTTTAACTTTCTAACATGTAACACTCAAGCTCTTGCAAAATTTCTAAGACAAGACTGCCTTGGCCGCAGAAAAACAAACCTAGGGTCATTTCACCAAAATTTCTTTCAAGACTACCTAAGGGAGAATTGACCATCTTCCCAGATTTAGCCAGGGATGAGTTTTCTCCCTAGACTTTCTCACTGACTTAGTTATTAAAAAACAACAGAAGACTTCTGTTGTCTGGCTCCATGGATAAGGAGCTTGGAAGTCACCACTCTCTCTTAACAACAAATAGAAATCAACAACTCTTCTTGGATTCACAAACCGCTGCACCCAAGACTGGACAGACCAGCAGGGGAATACAGGAAGTCTCAGAGACTTGCCAGCAGAAACCACCGCATGAAGCCCTGTACCAGGGAAAGAAAACCTGAACTGTGGTTGACCAATGGCTGGGGTCTCTGTGAGGATAACTCTGAGAGTTCAACACTCCAGGGGGACACAGTCATGATTGAGGGCAGTCCTTACACTACTGTGAGATTTACTTCAAGGAGCTCTACCAGATTCCCACAGTAAATACCAAAGGGAAGTCAGTTCAGGTTTCTGAAACAGAGTGGGTAAAAGAGCATTTTGAAATATGCCGGAGCACTCCGTTCTTGCCCTCAGGGGAAACTAGTTACCAGAGTCTGACCTGCAAGTGCATCCTCAGAACCCAACTGACCTGGTGAAGGGCAATACTCAGCTCAGACTCCTCCAGGCATCCACTATGGGAGAAGGGACTACTCAACTGCAACCCACTCTAGCCATCCTGTACCACCTATGTGAGGAGAAAAAGCTGAGAAACACTCATGAAGATTGTAGCCTAGAGACACAGGCTCACCAAAACACTGAGTGAGACCTGATCACAGGATACATAGAATATTTCTTTTCCCCAAAAACTCACGACCACATTACTGAAAATCTATTTACAGCAGTTTCTTTTACTCACTACAACATGTCTGGCTATCAAGAAAAAATTACAAGGCTTGCCAAAAGAAAAAGAAAAAAAAAAAAGAAGCCCACAGAGTTTTTAGAGACAGAGAATCAGAACCAGCATGGCTGGGAAGCTGGAACTAAAAGATAACAGAGCTCTCACGAAGGTTGGAATAATTTACTGAGCAAAAAGTCAAGGAGGAGCCACACCTAAAGATCAATTCCAGAGGGATTAAGGATTTAGCTGTGAAAAGCAAAATGTTAAAACTTGTAGAAGAAAATATAGGAGAACATCCTTCTGACCTCCCAAAGGGGAAAGAGTTCTTAAGGCACAAAAGAGCTAATCACCAAAGGACAGACTGATAAATTTGCCTGCTCTACTATCAAGATTTTGTTTTTCTAAAGGTACAATAAAGAAAGCAGAAGACATGCCAATATATGAGACAAGTTTGCAACATATGAAATCAACAAAAGACCAGTATTCAGATTATATAAAGACATGTTACAAATCAGTAAGAAAAAGACAATACAATAGGAAAATGATCAACAGATCTGACATACCATCCCAGAAGAGAATAATATGAATGGTGAATGAATGGTTTTCTTTCTTCCTTTCTGATCAGACTTTTATTTTCTCTTCTTACTTTATTGCACTGTTTAGAACTTCTAGTACTATGTTGAATAGGAGTTGTGAAAGAGGGCATCTTACCTCGCTCCTAATCTTATGAGGAAAGGATTTAGTCTTCCACTGTTAAGTATGCTATTAGCTGCAAGTGTTTCATAGATTTTTTTAAAAATTGATTTTAGAAAGTTTCCTTCTATTCCAATTTTTCTGAAAGCTTTTATTTTATCATGAACGGGTGCTGAATATTGTCAAATGATTTCTCTGCTTCAATTAGTGTAATTTTGATACTTTTTCTTTAGACTGTTTATATGGTAGATTACACTGACTGCTTTTCATACTGAGTGATCTCTGCATTGCTAGAATAAACATCATTTGATCACAATACATGATTACTTTTATATACTGCTGAATATAATGCTATTTGCCAATATTTTGTTAAGGGATTTTGCATCCATCCTCATGAGAGTCATTAGTCTCTAGTTGTCTTGTTGTACTGTCTTTTTCAAGTTTAGTTATTAGAGTTGCTTCTTATAATAAATTGAGAAGTGTTCCATTCTCTGACATTTACTGGAACAGATTTATAGAATTAATGTTTGTGAACCATGAACTTCCAGATGTTCAACTTGGTTTTAGAAAAGGCAGAGGAACCAGAGATCAAATTGCCAACATCCTCTGGGTCATCGAAAAAGCAAGAGAGTTCCAGAAAAACATCTATTTCTGCTTTATTGACTATGCCAAAGCCTTTGACTGTGTGGATCACAATAAACTGTGGAAAATTCTGAAAGAGATGGGAATACCAGACCACCTGACCTGCCTCTTGAGAAATCTGTATGCAGGTCAGGAAGCAACAGTTAGAACTGGACATGGAACAACAGACTGGTTCCAAATAGGAAAAGGAGTACGTCAAGGCTGTATATTGTCACCCTGCTTATTTAACTTCTATGCAGAGTACATCATGAGAAATGCTGGACTGGAAGAAACACAAGCTGGAATCAAGATTGCTGGGAGAAATATCAATAACCTGAGATATGCAGATGACATCACCCTTATAGCAGAAAGTGAAGAGGAGTTAAAAAGCCTCTTGATGAAAGTGAAAGAGGAGAGCGAAAAAGTTGGCTTGAAGCTTAACATTCAGAAAACGAACATCATGGCATCTGGTCCCATCACTTCATGGGAAATAGATGGGAAACAGTAGAAACAGTGTCAGACTTTATTTTTGGGGGCTCCAAAATCACTGCAGATGGTGACTGCAGCCATGAAATTAAAAGACGCTTACTCCTTGGAAGAAAAGTTATGACCAACCTAGATAGTATATTCAAAAGCAGAGACATTACTTTGACGACTAAGGTCCATCTAAGGCTATGGTTTTTCCTGTGGTGATGTATAGATGTGAGAGTTGGACTGTGAAGGAGGCTGAGTGCTGAAGAATTGATGCTTTTGAACTGTGGTGTTGGAGAAGACTCTTGAGAGTCCTTTGGACTGCAAGGAGGTCCAACAGTCCATTCTGAAGGAGATCAACCCTGGGATTTCTTTGGAAGGAATGATGCTGAAGTTGAAGCTCCAGTACATTCGCCACCTCATGCAAAGAGTTGACTCATTGGAAAAGACTCTGATGCTGGGAGGGATTGGGGGCAGGAGGAGAAGGGGACGACCCAGGATGGGATGGCTGGATGGCATCACAGACTCGATGGACGTGGGTCTGAGTGAACTCCGGGAGTTGGTGATGGACAGGGAGGCCTGGCGTGCTGTGATTCAAGGGGTTGCAAAGAGTTGGACATGACTGAGCGACTGAACTGAACTGAACTGAACTGAACAAGAAGGAAAGGGCTTCCCTTGTGGCTCAGATGGTAAAGAATCTGCCCGCAACACAGGAGACCTGGTTTCAATTTCTGGGTCAGGAAGATCCCCTGGAGAAGGGAATGGCAACCCACTCCAGTATTCTCGTCTGGAGAATTTCATGGACAGAGGAGCCTGCTGGCTACAGTCCATGGGTCACAAAGAGTTGGACACGACTGAGTGACTAACCCTTTCAAGAAGGAAATCTGCGGTGAGAAATCAAGTGGTCCTGAGATCACAGACCCAGAAGACAGACTTGGACCTCCCTGGCAGTGCAGTGGTTAAGAATCCTCCTTGCAGGGGTGGTCCTAAGATGGGGGAGGAATAGGACAGGGAGACCACCTTCTCCCCCACAAATTCATCCAAAGAACATTTGAACGCTGAGCAAATTCCACAAAACAACTTCTTAATGCTGGCAGAGGACATCAGGCACCCAGAAAGGCAGGCTATTGTCTTTGAAAGGAGATGGAGAAGTCTTCAGGCTACTGTAAGAATAAGACTGAAAACCAGAGGCAGGAGGCTTAAGTCCAAATCCTAAGAACACCAGAGAACTCCTGACTCCAGGGAACATTAATCGATAGGAGCTCATCAAATGCCTCCATACCTACACTGAAACCAAGCACCACCCAAGGGCCAACAAGTTCCAGAGAAAGACATACCATGCAAATTCTCCAGCAACACAGGAACATAGCCCTGAGCTTCAATATACAGGTTGCCCAAAGTCACTCTAAACACATTAACATCTCAAAACTCATATCTGGATACTTCAGCGCACTCCAGAGAGAAGAAATCCAGCTCCACCCACCAGGACACAGACACAAGCTTTCCTAACCAGGAAACTTTGATGACTCACATGTCCAACCCCACCCACAGTGAGGAACCTCCACAATAAAGAGGAACCACAAACTGCTAGAATATGGAAAGGCCACCCCAAACACAGCAATATAAACAAGATGAAGAGACAGAGGAATACCCAGCAGGTAAAGGAACAGGATAGATGCCCACCAAATCAAACAAAAGAGGAAGAGATAGGGAATCTACCTGATAATAATAGTGAAAATGATCCAAAATCTTGAAAACAAAATGGAGTTACAGATAAATAGCCTGGAGACGAAGATCGAGAAGATGCAAGAAATGTTTAACAAGGACCTAGAAGAAATAAAAAAGAGTCAATATATAATGAATAATACAATAAATGAGATAAAAAACACTCTGGAGGGAACCAACAGTAGTAAAACGGAGGCAGAAGATAGGATAAGTGAGGTGGAAGATCGAATGGTAGAAATAAAGGAAACAGAGAGGGAAAAAGAAAAAAGAATTAAAAGAAATGAGGACAACCTCAGAGACGTCTGGGACAACATTAAATGCCCAAACATTCGAATCATAGGAGTCTCAGAAGAAGAAGACGAAAAGAAAGGCCATGAAAAAATACTTGAGGAGATAATAGTTGAAAACTTCCCTAAAATGGGGAAGGAAATAGTTATCCAAGCCCAAGAAACCCAGAGAGTTCCAAACAGGATAAACCCAAGGTGAAACACCCCAAGACACATATTAATCAAATTAACAAAAATCAAACACAAAGAACAAATATTAAAAGCAGCAAGGGAAAAACAAAAAATAACACACAAGGGGATTCCCATAGGGTAACAGCAGATCTTTCAATAGGAACTCTTCAGGCCAGGAAGGAATGGCAAGACGTACTTAAAGTGATGAAAGAAAATAACCTACAGCCCAGATTACTGTACCCAGCAAGGATCTCATTCAAATATGAAGGAGAAATCAGAAGCTTTACAGACAAGCAAAAGCTGAGAGAATTCAGCACCAGCAAACCAGCTCTCCAACAGATGCTAAAGGATATTCTCTAGACAGGAAACATAAAAAGGGTGATAAACTCAAACCCAAAATAATAAAGTAAATGGCAATGGGATCATACTTATCAATAATTACCTCAAATGTAAATGGGTTGAATGCCCCAACCAAAAGAAGAAGACTGGCTGAATGGACACATAAACAAGACCCCTATATATGTTGTCTACAAGAGACCCACCTCGAAACAAGGGACACATACAGACTGAAAGTGAAGGGCTGGAAAAAGATATTCCACACAAATAGAGACCAAAAGAAAGCAGGAGTACCAATACTCATATCAGATAAAATAGACTTTAAAACAAAGGCTGTGAAGAGAGACAAAGAAGGACACTACATAATGATCAAAGGATCATCCAAGAAGAAGATATAACAATTATAAATATATATGCACCCAACATAGGAGCACCACAATATGTAAGACAAATGCTAACAAGCATGAAAGGGGAAATTAACAATAACACAATAATAGTGGGAGACTTTAATAACCCATTCACACCTATGGATAGATCAACTAAACAGAAAATTAACAAGGAAAGACAAACTTTAAATGATACAATAGACCAGTTAGACCTAATTGATATCTATAGGACATTTCACCCCC
>NW_024070304.1:0-15529 GCF_014754425.2 Oryx dammah
GAGCACCAGTTTTGGGTTCCCTGTGTCATACAGCAAATTCCCACTGGCTATCTATTTTATATATAGTAATGTATATGTTTCTATGCTAGTCTCTCAAATCATTCCACCGTCTCCCTGCTCAACTGTGTAATATTTCACTGTATGTATGTACCACGTCTTCTTCCTCCACTCCTCTATTAATGGACATTTATACTGCTTCCATATCTGGGCTATTGTAACTGGTGCTGCTATGAACATCGGAGTTTGTGTATCTTTTTGAATTGGAGTCTTCTCTGAATACATGCCCAGGAATGGGATTGTAAGATCATATATTGGCTGTAGCAATTTATAGTCCTACCCAACAATGTGGGAGGGTTCCCTATTCTCTACATCTGTTCCAGCACTTATTATTTTAAAATATGTTGATAATGTTCTTTCTGACTGAACAATGAAAACAGCAACAACATTCTGACCAGTGTGGGATGATTATTCTGCCAAATATTTTACTTTTGCTTTAGGGCCAAAGGATTCATTAATAGAAGAAGCCACTTGTTACATGCAAATAAATAGTTTCAATTTTTATAGATTATCTGATGTAATTTCAATATACAGTCATTAAAAGAAAGGAAATAGAAACAATAGAGAGAAGTAACAGCGTACACATCACCAAATGGGGCCAGCAGCCTACATCCAGACTTCAACAGTGCTGGGAAGTCCCAAGTAATAGCAATCTGGAGTGTCTACTGGGAAAGGGTCCCAGGTGGTGCATCCTCCCCAAGGGTGAGACTTCGAATTTCGGTTTCAGGGGCTCCTGTTTGCAATCCAAGGCTGCAAACTGATATCATCATCAGTTTGTGTGCAAAAAGGCAGCTTTGATTTCACTTTAATTTTCACAATGCTGTTTGTTTCATCTTGGGAATCGTAAGACTTCTTGGACCCTGGGAGGCTGGCCAGCCCTCCAGGGGCTCAAGAATTCCAAGACCCACTTCCTTTCTTTTTAATCTGAAGTGCTACCTGACTTGCTGTGCTTGCAAGTGGGCACAGAGTCCAGGCAATGTCCAGGCAGGTCAGAAGCAGGTGGGAGGCCTGTTTCTGAAGTCTGAACAAGACTTCCTCCACCTAATTTCCCTAAAGGCGATACACCATTGCACTTTTATCTGCATTTCCTAATAAATAGCTATATGGAAAATCATTTCATGTGCCTGTTGGCCATCTCTGTGTCTTCTTTGGAGAACTGTTTATGTAGGTCTTCTGCTCATTTTTTGACTGAGTTGTTTGGTCTTTTTGCTGTTGAGTTTTATGAGCTGTCTTTATGTTTTGGAAATTAAGCCTTCGTTGGTTCCATCATTTGCAAATATTTTCTCTCAGTGTGTTGGCTGTCTTTTTGTTTTGTTTACGGTTTCCTTTTCTGTGCAGAAACTTTTAAGTGTCCCTTATTGATTTTTGATCCTGTGTCTTTTACCCTAGGAGACTATCACTGTCATTTGTCAGTGAATGTTTTGCCTCTGCTCTCTTGCAGGTGTTTTGTGGTGTCCTGTCTTATGTTCAAGTCATCAAGTTAGTTTTGTTTATTTTTATGTGTGGTGTGAGAGTGTGTTCTAACTTTATTGATTTACATGTGGCTGTCCAGCTTTCCAAACACCACTTGCTAAAGAGGCTGTCTTTTCTCCATTGTGTATCCTTGCCTCCTCTGTTGCAAACTGATTGACTGTGAGTGGATGGATTTATTTCTGGGCTCTTGATTCTGTTCCATTGATCCATGTGTCTGTTTTTTTTTTGCAAAAACCAGTCTGTTTTGATTGCCATAACTTCACAGTATTGTCTGAAGCCTGGGAGGGTTTTATGCCTCCAACTTTTCTCTTTTCCCTTAGACCTACTCTGGCAATTCTGGGTCTTTTGTAGTTGCATATTAACTTTAGGATTATTTGTTTTAATTCTGTGAAAAAAAAATCCCAAGTATTTTGATAGAGATCACATGAAATGTGTAGATAGCTTTGAGTAGAATGGCTATTTGAACGATATTAATTCTTCCAATTCAATAGCAAGGGATATCTTAATATCATTTTCAATTTCCTTTGTATTATTTTCAGTTTCCTTTGTTAACTTTTTATAGTTTTCTGTGTGTATGTCTTTCACATCCTTGCTTAGGTATATCATTTTTTTTGACAGGACTTAAATGGAATTGTTTCTTTTTTCTTTTTAAGAATTTAAGATATTTTTATTTATTTTTTTATTTTGGTAATGTTTATTTTTACTTTATTTTGCTTTACAATACTGTATTGGTTTTGCCATACATTGACATGAATCAGCCACAGGTGTACATGAGTTCCCAATCCTGAACCCCCCTCCCACCCCATATCATTTCTCTGGATCTTCCCCCTGCACCAGCCCCAAGCATCCTGTATCCTGTATTGAACATAGACTGGTGATTCATTTCTTACCTGATAGTATACATGTTTCAATGCCATTCTCCCAAATCATCCCACCCTTTCCCTCTCCCACAGAGTCTAAAACTCCGTTCTATGCATCTGTGTCTCTTTTGCTGTCTCACATAGAGGGTTATCATTACCATCTTTCTAAATTCCATATATATGTGTTAGTATACTGTATTGGTGTTTTTCTTTCTGGTTAATTCACTCTGTATAATCGGCTCCAGTTTCATCCATCTCATGAGAACTGATTCAAATGTATTCTTTTTAATGGCTGAGTAATACTCCATTGTGTATATGCACCACAGCTTTCTTATCCATTCATCTTCTGATGACCATCTAAGTTGTTTCCATGTCCTGGATATTATAAACAGTGCTGCAATGAACATGGGGTACATGTGTCTCTTTCACTTATGGTTTCCTCGGTGTGTATGCCCAGCAGTGGGATTGCTGGGTCATAAGGCAGTTCTATTTGCAATTTTTTAAGGAATCTCCACACTGTTCTCCATAGTGGCTGTACTAGTTTGCATTCCCACCAACAGTGTAAGAGGATTCCCTTTTCTCCACACCCTCTCCAGTATTTATTGCTTGCAGACTTTTGGATCGCTGCCATTCTGACTGGTGTGAAATGGTACTTCATTGTGGTTTTGATTTTCATTTCTCTGATAATAAGTGATGTTGAGCATTTTTTTTCGTGTGTTTGTTAGCCTTCCGTATGTCTTCTTTGGAGAAATGTCTATTTAGTTCTTTGGCCCATTTTTTGATTGGGTCATTTATTTTTCTGGAATTGAACTGCATAAGTTGCTTTTATATTTTTGAGATTAGTTGTTTGTCAGTTGCTTCATTTGCTATTATTTTCTCCCATTCCGAAGGCTGTGTTTTCACCTTGCTTATAGTTTCCTTTGTTGTGCAGAAGCTTTTAATTTAATTTTATTATTTTTTTGATTGTTTGACTAGTTTCTTTCTTTTTTTTTAATTTATTTTTTATTTTACTTTACAATTCTGTATTGGTTTTGCCATACATTGACATGAATCCACCACGGGTGTAGATGCGTTTCCAAACATGAACCCCCCTCCCACCCCCCTCCCCACAACATCTCTCTGGGTCATCCCCGTATACCAGCCCCAAGCGTGCCGTATCCTGCATCAGACATAGACTGGCAATTCGATTCTTACATGATATTATACATGTTTCAATGCCATTCTCCCATATCATCTCACCCTCTCCCTCTCCCTCAGAGTCCAAACGTCCGCTATACACATCTGTGTCTTTTTTGCTGTCCTGCATACAGGGTCATCATTGCCATCTTTCTAAATTCCATATATATGTGTTAGTATACTGTATTGGTGTTTTTCTTTCTGGCTTACTTCACTCTGTATAATTGGCTCCAGGTTCATCCATCTCATCAGAACTGATTCAAATGTATTCTTTTTAATGGCTGAGTAATACTCCATTGTGTATATGTACCACAGCTTTCTTATCCATTAGTCTGCTGATGGACATCTAGGTTGTTTCCATGTCCTGGATATTATAAACAGTGCTGCGATGAACATTGGGGTACATGGGTACATGTGTCTCTTTCAATTCTGGTTTCCTCAGTGTGTATGCCCAGCAGTGGGATTGCTGGGTCATAAGGCAGTTCTATTTGCAATTTTTTAAGGAATCTCCACACTGTTCTCCATAGTGGCTGTACTAGTTTGCATTCCCACCAACAGTGTAGTAGGGTTCCCTTCTCTCCACACCCTCTCCAGCATTTATTGCTTGCAGACTTTTGGATTGCAGACATTCTGACTGGCGTGAAGTGGTACTTCATTGTGGTTTTGATTTGCATTTCTCTAATAATGAGTGATGTTGAGCATCTTTTCATGTGTTTGTTAGCCATCCGTATGTCTTCTTTGGAGAAATGTCTATTTAGTTCTTTGGTCCATTTTTTGATTGGGTCATTTATTTTTCTGGAATTGAACTGCAGGAGTTGCTTGTATATTTTTGAGATTAGTTGTTTGTCAGTTGCTTCATTTGCTATTATTTTCTCCCATTCCAAAGGCTGTGTTTTCACCTTGCTTATAGTTTCCTTTGTTGTGCAGAAGCTTTTAATTTTAATTAGATCCCATTTGTTTATTTTTGCTTTTATTTCCAGTATTCTGGGAGGTGGATCATAGAGGATCCTGCTGTGATTTATGTCGGAGAGTGTTTTGCCTATGTTCTCCTCTAGGAGTTTTATAGTTTGTGGTCTTACATTTAGATCTTTAATCCATTTTGAGTTTATTTTTGTGTGTGGTGTTAGAAAGTGATCTAGTTTCATTCTTTTACAAGTGGTTGACCAGTTTTCCCAGCACCACTTGTTAAAGAGATTGTCTTTACTCCATTGTATATTCTTGCCTCCTTTGTCAAAGATAAGGTGTCCATAGGTGTGTGGATTTATCTCTGGGCTTTCTATTCTGTTCCATTGATCTATATTTCTGTCTTTGTGCCAGTACCATACTGTCTTGATGACTGTGGCTTTGTAGTAGAGCCTGAACTCAGGCAGATTGATTCCTCCAGTTCCATTCTTCTTTCTCAAGATTGCCTTGGCTACTTGAGGTTTTTTGTATTTCCATTCAAATTGTGAAATTTTGTTCTAGTCTGTGAAAAATACCACTGGTAGCTAGATAGGGATTGCAGTGAATGTGTAGATTGCTTTGGGTAGTATACTCATTTTCACTATATTGATTCTTCTGATTCATGAACATGGTATATTTCTTGATCTATTAGTGTCTTCTTTTTCTTTCATCAGTGTTTTATAATTTTCTATATATAGGTCTTTAGTTTCTTTAGGTAGTTATATTCCTAAGTATTTTATTCTTTTCGTTGCAATGGTGAATGGAATTGTTTCCTTAATTTCTTTTTCTACTTTCTCATTATTAGTGTATAGGAATGCAAGGGATTTCTGCGTGTTGATTTTATATCCCACAACTTTACTATATTCATTGATTAGCTCTAGTAATTTTGCGGTGGAGTCTTTAGGGTTTTCTATGTAGAGGATCATGTCATCTGCAAACAATGAGAGTTTTACTTCTTTTCCAATCTGGATTCCTTTTATTTCTTTTTCTGCTCTGATTGCTGTGGCTAAAACTTCCAGAACTATGTTGAATAGTAGTGGTGAAAGTGGGCACCCTTGTCTTGTTCTTGACTTTAGGGGGAAATGCTTTCAATTTCTCACCATTGACGATAATGTTTGCTGTGGGTTCGTCCTATATAGCTTTTATTATGTTGAGGTATGTCCCTTCTATTGCTGCTTTCTGGAGAGTTTTTTTTTTTTTAATCATAAATGGATGTTGAATTTTGTCAATGGCCTTCTCTGCATCTATTGAGATAATCATATGGCTTTTATTTTTCAATTTGTTAATGTGGTGAATTACATTGATTGATTTGTGGATATTGAAGAATCCTTGCATCCCTGGGATAAAGCCCACTTGGTCATGGTGTATGATCTTTTTAATGTGTTGTTGGATTCTGATTACTAAAATTTTGTTAAGGATTTTTGCATCTATGTTCATCAGTGATATTGGCCTGTAGTTTTCTTTTTTTGTGGCATCTTTGTCAGGTTTTGGTATTAGGGTGATGGTGGCCTCATAAAATGAGTTTGGAAGTTTACTTTCCTCTGCAATTTTCTGGAAGAGTCTGAGAGGGATAGGTGTTAGCTCTTCTCTAAATTTTTGGTAGAATTCAGCTGTGAAGCCACCTGGACCTGGGCTTTTGTTTGCTGGAAGATTTCTGATTACAGTTTCAATTTCTGTGCTTGTGATGGTTCTGTTAAGATTTTCTATTTCTTCCTGGTTCAGTTTTGGAAAGTTGTACTTTTCTAAGAATTTGTCCATTTCTTCCACGTTGTCCATTTTATTGGCATATAATTGCTGATAGTAGTCTCTTATGATCCTTTGTATTTCTGTGTTGTCTGTTGTGATCTCTCCATTTTCATTTCTAATTTTATTGATTTGATTTTTCTCTCTTTGTTTCTTGATGGGTCTGGCTAATGGTTTGTCAATTTTATTTATCCTTTCACAGAACCAGCTTTTGGCTTTGTTGATTTTTGCTATGGTCTCTTTTGTTTCTTTTGCATTTATTTCTGCCTTAATTTTTAAGATTTCTTTCCTTCTACTAACTCTGAGGTTCTCCATTTCTTCCTTTTCTAGTTGCTTTAGGTGTAGAGTTAGGTTATTTATTTGACTTTTTCTTGTTTCTTGAGGTATGCCTGTATTGCTATGAACTTTCCTCTTAGCACTGCTTTTATGGTGTCCCACAGGTTTTGGGTTGTTGTGTTTTCATTTTCATTTGTTTCTATGCATATTTTTATTTCTTTTTTGATTTCTTCTGTGATTTGTTGGTTATTCAGAAGCATGATGTTCAGCCTCCATATGTTGGAATTTTTAATAGTTTTTCCTCTGTAATTGAGATCTAATCTTAACGCATTATGGTCAGAAAGGATGCTTGGAATGATTCCGATTGTTTTGAATTTCAAGGTTATATTTATGGCCCAGAATGTGATCTATCCTGGAGAAGGGTCCATGAGCACTTGAGAAAAAGGTGAAATTCATTGTTTTGTGGTGAAATGTCCTATAGATATCAATTAGGTCTAACTGGTCTATTGTATCATTTAAAGTTTGCGTTTCTTTGTTAATTTTCTGTTTAGATGATCTGTCCATAGATGTGAGTGGGGTATTAAAGTCTCCCACTATTATTGTGTTATTGTTAATTTCCCCTTTCATACGTGTTAGCATTTGTCATATTGTGGTGCTCCTATGTTAGGTGCATATATATTTAAAATTGTTATAATCTCTTCTTGGATTGATCCTTTGATCATTATGTAGTGGCCTTCTTTGTCTCTTTTCACAGCCTTTGTTTTAAAGTCTATTTTATCGGATATGAGTATTGCTACTCCTGCTTTCTTTTGGTCTCTATTTGCATGGAATATCTTTTTCCAACCCTTCACTTCCACTCTGTATGTGTCCCTTGTTTTGAGGTGGGTCTCTTGTAGGCAGCATATATAGGCGTCTTGTTTTTGTATCCATTCAGCCAGTCTTTGCCTTTTGGTTGGGGCATTCAACCCATTTACGTTTAAGGTAATTATTGATAAGTATGATCCCGTTGCCATTTACTTTATTGTTTTGGGTTTGGGTTTATGCACCCTTTTTGTGTTCCCTGTCTAGAGAACATCCTTTAGCATTTGTTGGAAAGCTGGTTTGGTGGTGCTGAATTCTCTCAGCTTTTGCTTGTCTGTAAAGCTTTTGATTTCTCCTTCATATTTGAATGAGATCCTTGCTGGGTACAGTAATCTGGGCTGTAGGTTATTTTCTTTCATCACTTTAAGTATGTCTTGCCATCCCCTCCTGGCCTGAAGAGTTTCTATTGAAAGATCAGCTGTTATCCTATGGGAATCCCCTTGTATGTTATTTGTTGTTTTTCCCTTGTTGCTTTTAATATTTGTTCTTTGTGTTTGATCTTTGTTAATTTGATTAATATGTGTCTTGGGGTGTTTCACCTTGGGTTTATCCTGTTTGGGACTCTCTGGGTTTCTAGGACTTGGGTGATTATTTCCTTCCCCATTTTAGGGAAGTTTTCAACTATTATCTCCTCAAGTATTTTCTCATAGTCTTTCTTTTTGTCTTCTTCTTCTGGGACTCCTATAATTCGAATGTTGGAGTGTTTCATATTGTCCTGGAGGTCTCTGAGATTGTCCTCATTTCTTTTAATTCATTTTTCTTTTTTTCCTCTATGATTCATTTATTTCTACCATTCTATCTTCTATTTCACTAATCATGTCTTCTGCCTCTGATATTCTATTTGTTGTCTCCAGAGTGTTTCTGATCTCATTTATTGCGTTATTCATTATATATTGACTCTTTTTTATTTCTTCTAGGTCCTTGTTAAACCTTTCTTGCATCTTCTCAATCCTTGTCTCCAGGCTAGTAATCTGTGATTCCATTTTTATTTCAAGATTTTGGATCATTTTCACTATCATTATTCGGAATTCTTTCTCAGGTAGATTGCCTCTCTCCTCCTCTTTTGTTTGGTTTGGTGGGCATTTCTCCTGTTTCTTTACCTGTGGAGTATTCCTCTGTCTCTTCATCTTGGTTATATTGCTGCGTTTGGTGTGGCTTTTCTGTATTCTGGTAATTTGTGGAGTTCTCTTTATTATGGAGTTTCCTCACTGTGGGTGGGGTTGTATCAGTGGCTTGTCAAGCTTTCTTGGTTAGGGAAGCTTGTGTTGGAGTTCTAGTGGGTGGAGCTGGATTTCTTCTCTCTGGAGTGCAATGAAGTGTCCAGTAATGAGTTATGAGATGTCTGTTGTTTTGAATTAACTTTGAGCTGCCTGTATATTGAAGCTCAGGGATGTGTTCCTGTGTTGCTGGAGAATTTGCATGGTGTGTCTTGCTCTGGAACTTGTTGGCCCTTGTATGGTGCTTGGTTTCAGTGCAGGTATGGAGGCGTTTGATGAGCTCCTATCGATTAATGTTCCCTGGATTCAGGAGTTCTCTGATGTTCTCAGGATTTGGACTTAAGCCTCCTGCTTCTGGTTTTCAGTTTTATTTTTACAGTAGCCTCAAGACTTCTCCATCTATACAGCACTGATGATAAAACATCTAGGTTAAAGATGAAAAGTTTCTCCACATTGAGGGACACCCAGGGAGGTTCACTGGGTTACATGAGAAGAGAAGAGGGAGGGGTTAGTTAGAGGTGACTGGAATGAGATGAGGTGGGATCAAAAGAGGAGAGAGCAAGCTAGCCAGTAATCACTTCCTTATGTGTGCTCCACTGTCTGGACCACTCAGGGATGTTCATGGAGTTATACAGGGAAGAGGAGAGGGAGGAAGTAGACAGAGGTGGCCAGGAGGATAAAGAGGGAAATGAAAGGGAGAGAGACAGATCCAACCAGTAACCAGTTCCCTAAGTGTTCTCCATCGTCTGGAACACACAGAGATTCACAGAGTTGGGTAGAGAAGAGAAGGGGGAGGGAGGAGACAGAGGCAACCTGGTGGAGAAAAAGGAGAGTCCAAAGGAAGAGAGAGTGGTCAAGCTAGTAATCTTGCTCTCAGGTAAAATTGGGTACTGAAGATTGGGATTTTAAATGTACAAAATTGGCAACAAATACCAAAAAGCAAAGATTAAAAATCTAGAGTAGAGATTGGATTTTCAAATTACAATATTAAAGAAAAGAAGAAAAACAACAACAACAACAACAAAAAACCAAAGTCACGAGAATTATTAAAAAACAACCACAAAAAAAATATATGGCATTAAAAAAAAATTGGGTCTTTTTTTTTTGAAAAGTGATAGTAGGTTATAAAAATTAAAATTAAAGGAGAAATAGAGGACTTAAAAATTTTTTTAAAGTTAAAAAAAGAAGAAGAAAAAGAAAAGAAGAAAAAAACAAACAACAACATCAACAACAACAACAACAACAAAATGGTCATAAAAATAGTAAAGATATTTCTGGGACTTTCTCTGGTGTTGTGGGCAGTGTGGGATCACTTCCATGGCGGTTCCCTCTGTTTAGCTTCTTCTGTTTGCTGGTCTCTTCAGTGTCTTATTTCCGCCCTGCTGCAAGGGGGGCGGTGGTGGACACTTTTTTTTTTTTAGGCTCCCTTGTTCAGTGGCGCTGTGGGGAGGGAGGGATGCTGCAAACAAATAACACTGGCATGTGCTCACAGTGTCTCAGCCATGCTGGGCATGGCCCTGCACATGGCGCACACTGCTCAGTCCCTACGTTGCTCCGCCGGGAACCATCTGAGGCCGGCCTTAGGCTGCATGCACCTCCCCAGTCTAAGCCGCTCAGGCTTGGCTCTCAGGTAGCTCTCAGAGGCATATATTCGATTGGGCCTGCGTTTTGTGCCCTTCCCAGGACCGAGTAGCTCAGGTGTTTGGTGAGCGCGGTTGCTGCGACTTATCACCTTTCCCTGCTGCTCAGTTTTCTGGATGTACCACTGGTGCCCCTTGTTAGGCAGATGGTGACTGTCTAGAACCCCAAGAAGTCTTAGTTAGCAAAGAAGCCTGCTTGTAGTTTGGTAGGTAAAGTCTCTCGGGCTGGATCTCCCTTCCAGCCCTTATGGCTCTGGCTGCCTGTCACCGGTGGGGGATGGTCTGCAGCCAGCTATTTCTGTTCCATCCTTTGTTTTGTGCGTGGTCCAGACGGTGTCTTATGTTAGAGCTTTTCGTGCAGTAGCTATCCCACAGTCTGGTAAGCTAGCCCAAGTTAGTTCGCTCTGGTTACATTTGGGGCATTCCAGCCCAATTCTTGAATTGTTTTTGAATTGTTTCTTTTTTTTACTTTCTGTTTACTATATTTCACTTTTTGTTTAAAGAAATTAAAAGATATTTGTATATGATCTTGTATCCTGCTACCTTCAGTTCAGTTCAGTTCAGTTCAGTTCAGTTCAGTCGCTCCATCGTGTCTGACTCTGTGTGACCCCATTTCATCTATTAGTTTTATTAAGTTTTTGTGTGGGGTCTTTAGGGGTTTCTGTATAGAGTTTTAACTTAATTGCATACAAAGACAATTTTACCTGTTCCCTTCCAAATTGGGTACGTTTTATTTCTTTTTATTGTCTGATTTCTGTGGCTAGGACTTCCAATACTATATTGAATAGTCTTAGTGAGTGTGGCCCTTCTTGTCTTGTTCCAGAATTTAGCAGAAAGGGTTTCCGTTTTTCACTGTTATGTGTTGGCTATGGATTTGTCATAAGCGGTATTATGCTGAGATATGTTCCCTCTATATCCATTTTGGTGAGAGTTTTTATCATGTTGAACAGTGTTTATGATGTTGAATTTTATCAAATACTTTTTCTGCATCTATTGAGAGACTGTGGTTTTTGTCTTTCTTTTGTAAATATGATGTATCACAGTGATTGATTTGCTTATGTTGAACCATCCTTGTGACCCTGGGATGACTCGAACTTGCTTGTAGTATATCATCCATTTTATATGTTGTTGAACTCAGTTTGGTAATATTTTGTTGAGGGTTTTTAGATCCATATTCATTGAGCTATTGGCTTGTAATTTTCTTTATTGTTGTGTGTTTGTCTGTTTTTGGTATCAGAGTGATAATGGCCTCATAGAATAACTTTAAGAGTGTTCCTTCCTTTTCAGTGAAATGTTCTTTATGATGTTGAGGTCCATTCCCTCTATACTCTGTTTGATAATTTGCTGTTCAGTCACGCAACACGGTCGTGTCCGACTCTTTCTGACCCCATGGACTGCAGCACGCCAGGCTTCTCTGTCCTTCACCATCTCTTGGAGCCTGCTCAAACTCAATTGAGTCTATGATGCCATCCAACCATCTCATTCTCTGTCATCCCCTTTCTGCCTTCAATCTTTCCCAGCATCAGGGTCTTTTCTAATGTCAGCTCTGCACTTAAGGTGGCCAAAGTATTTGGAGCTTCAGCTTCAGCATCAGTCCTTCCAATGAATATTCAGGGTTGATTTCCTTTAAGATGGACTGGTTGGATCTCCTTGCAGTCCAAGGGACTCTCAAGGGTCTTTTCCAACACCACAGTTCCATAGCATCAATTCTTTGGTGTTCAACCTTCTTTATGGTCCAACTCTTATATCCATACATGACTACTAGAAAAACCATAGCTTTGACTAGACACATCTTTATCAGTAATGCCTCTACTTTTTCATATGCTGTCTAGGTTTGTCATAGCTTTTCTTCCAAGGAGCAAGTGTCTTTTAATTTCATGGCTGCAGTCACCATCTGCAGTGATTTTGGAGCCCAAGAAAATAAAGTCTCTCACTGTTTCCATTGTTTCCCCATCTACTTGCCATGAAGTTATTGGACCAGATGCCATGATCTTAGTTTTTTGAATGCTGAGTTTTATGCCAGCTTTTTCACTCTCCTCTTTCACTTTCATCAAGAGGCTCTTCAGTTCCTCTTAGCTTTCTGCCATAAAGGTGGTGTCATATGCATATCTGAGGTTATTGATATTTCTCCCAGAGATCTTGATTCCAGCTTATGCTTCATCCAACCTGGCATTTTGCATGATGTACTCTGCATATAAGTTAAATAAGGAGGGAGACAATATACAGCCTTGACGTGCTTCTATTCTAATTTTGAACCAGTTCGTGTTCCTCATCCAGTTCTAACTGTTTCTTCCTGACCTGCGCACAGGTTTCTCAGGTAGCAGGTAGTGGTCTGGTATTTCCATCTCTTTAAGAATTTCCCACAGTTTGTTGTGCTTTACACAGTCAAAGGCTTTAGTGTATTCAATGAAGCAGAAGTAGATGTTTTTCTGGAATTCTCTTGCTTTTTCTGTGATCCAGTGGATGCTGGCAGTTTGAGCTCTGTTTGATAAGAGTATTTTAAAAATCATGAATAGATGCTATATTTTTTCAAATGCTTTTCCTGCATCTGTTGAGAGGATCATGTGATTTTTATCCATTCTTTTGTTAATATGGTGTATTACATTGATTGATTTGTGTGTGTTAAGCTATTCTTGTGACCCTGTAATAAATCCAACTTGATCATGGTGTTTGATTCTTTCATAAATTGTTGGATTCAGTTTGTTAATAAATGTTGAGAATTTTTGCATCCTTGTTCATCAAAGGTATTGGCCTGTATTTTTATTGTTTGTAGTGTCTTTGCCTGATTTTGGCTTCAGGATAATAGTGACCTTCTAGAATGAATTTGAGAGTGTTCTCCCCAATTCAGTTATTTGTAATAGCTTAGGAAATATTGTTATTAGTTTTGGTTTGTATTTTTGATAGAATTCCCCTATGATGCTATCTGGTCTGGGACTTTTGGTGGGAGTTTTCTTACAAATTCAATTTCACTACTAGTAATCAATTTGCTCAAATTGTCTATTTCTTTTTGATTCAGTCTTTGCAGGTTATATGTTTCTCAAAATTTTCATTTCTTCTAGGCTGTCCAATTTGTTGGTGCATAACTTCATAGTATTCGCTTATGATTTTTTTATATCTCTGTGGGATTGGTTTTTATAGCTTGTTTCCAAGACATGAGTGAGTGACTGAACAACAAATACACGAATGAGCTTCACACCCACAGGGCATTGAAGTCCAATCTGCTTATAAATCCAGCAAAACTAGCTTAGGCACCCGACGAACATAATCAGTTATGTAGTATGGTACTTTTAGAAGTTTATAACACTTTTCACACAAATAATACATGAGACAAACACATACACAAAAAAACATTTTTAATCTTACAATATAGTAACTTGAAAGGAACCATAGTCTACCAGCTACATTACTGCTGGCTCTACATTTGCTTTCAGACACTGTGGGCTTAAAATAAAGATATTATACTATTGTATCCTATACAGTCCTGTATAGTAAAGTCCACAAAAGCCCATTTGTAGAAGATAGAAGCATGTGACAGTGTATGCCAGATACTTGAACTAACTTCCCTGACTGGACATGCAAATGAATGTTTGCATCTTTGAAGGTTTGCAACTTGAAAGTTTATATATAAGGGATTTACTTTATTTCTTCTGTTTCATTTGCTATTTTCCTTAGTTAGGTCCTCTCTCTTTTCTTCTTGGTGATCCTGGTTAAAGTTTTGTCAATTTTGTTTATCTTTCCAAAAACCAGTTCTTGATTTCATTGGTCTTTTCTACTTTTTTTTTTAAACTATTTCTTATGCGATCTTTATTATTTCATTCCTTCTGCTGACTTTAGGCTTTATTCTTCTATTTCTAATTCTTTTAAGTGGCACATTCGGTTTTTCCTTTCTCCTAAAGAAGGCCTATATCTCTATGAAGTTCCCACTTAAAAACGCTTTTGGTACATCCCATAGAGTTTGAAAAGCTGTACTGCATTTTCATTTGACTTGAGGTATTTTCTGGCTTCCTCTCAGATTTTGTGACTGACCCACTTTTTAGTGAGGTATAGCTGATGTACAGTATTATATAAACTTCAAGTGTGCAAAGTGGTGATTCACAATTTTTGAAGGTTATAGTCAGTCCATAGTCATTATAGAATATTGGTTATACTCTATGTATCCTGTGGGTTGTTTGTTTTATGAACAGCAGTCTGTGCCTCTTCACTCCGCCCCCTGGCCTGGCCCCCACTCTCTCCCCTCTCCCTTTATGAACAGTGGTCTGTGCCTCTTCACTCCACCCCTTTGCCTTGCCCCACTCTCCCCTCTCCCAGCTGGCAACTATCAGCTTGTTCTGTGTAACTGTTATTCTGTCTTTTTATTATTTTCATTCATTTTGTTTATTTTTTAGATTACACATGTAACTGATATCATATAGTATTTTTCTTTCTCTATCTGGCTTATTTCACTAAGTGTAATACTCTGCAAGTTCATTTACAGTTTTGAAAATAAGCATACCTTCTAGGTCCCACCAAAATATCAGATTTATAAATCATGATAAAATTTTCCAGCTATTTAGAAGCTGCTGTGTTAAATATACTTTTAAAATTTTACACTTTATTTTGTGAGTAAAAGAAGAAAGTTTAAAAAATCTATACAGATGGCCATCTGGAAGAGAATAGCTATTTCGAACTTATGTTGAATGAGGCACTTATGCTTTGTTATTATAAAGCAGCAGTTATACATTGAATTATCAAAGGTCTCTTAAAAACCCGGTATTTTAATCAATGATCACTTATTTATATATAGCAATCAGAGGATTTCTGTATTTCAAAGTATTTTTTTGAATTTTAAAAAATTAATTAATTTAAATTGGAGGCTAATTACTTTACAATATGGTAGTGGGTTTTCAGCTTTTTACATACGTCTTTTAATTTTCATGAGATCTACCTTATGAGATAATTGAGACCCTGAAACACTGAGACATTACTTCAGGACAAGGTGAAAGGCTGACATATTCCCCCAAAACAGTAAATCATTTCCCCTTTCCCAGGGCTCAAAGGGGGGAAATATGAGATTTGTGATGCTACCATGTCGCCTGAGCCAGCAATGCATCCTCTCTTCTCTCTTCTAATTTTAGGAGCATCAAACCAATGATTAGGAGAGAAAATATAACAGAGATCACTCGTTTTATCCTCTTGGGATTCTCAGATTTTCCCAGAATCATAGCAGTACTTTTTGCTATATTCCTGGTGATATACATTTTGACCCTGACTTGGAACCTGTCGCTCCTCATCTTAATAAGAATGG